>NC_057938.1:1136647-1319147 GCF_018555375.3 Anguilla rostrata | reverse complement strand
GCTGAAGTGCTTTTGTAGTGCGTCTCCCTTGGGTTCTGAACAGGATCAGTGAGCTGGACCAGAACCCGCTGACGTGTTTATGACTCCTGAGTCAGGCGTCAGAGCCGCTGTGCGTTAGACATGTCTGTTACCTCCAGTCCTGCCTGCGCACTATGCAACGCAACACCACATAATAACCCAACACACAAATCAACACACCACATAATAACCCAACACACACATCAACACACCACATAATAACCCAACACACACATCAACACACCACATAATATACAACACTCACATCAACACAACACAAACATCCACACACACACACACACACACAAACACGCACAAACAAACTCATGTTTACACACACCCACACACACGCACAAACAAACTCACATGCACACAGACACAAACACACATGCACACACACACACACACACACGCGCACACACAATTATAAACAATACAGTAGTTCCAGCCCTCTGCTTTGCCCTGCAGTGATTGGACAGGCTGAAGAAGATGAGCACAGCATAACCCCTCCCCCCTCTGCAGCGATTGGACGGCTTGAAGATGATGTCGCGCTCGGGGGCCTCCTACGACCAGCTGGCCCAGCAGGTGGAGGACCTGCGGAAGGAGAACAGCTACCTGCGCAGGGAGCTGGATGATAACTCCACTCACCTGTCCAAGCTGGAGAACGAGACGTCCCACATGAAGGTGAGGGACTCGCCCAGGCGCCGGCGGACAGGCCTCAAACCAGGGCTTCTCTGGGGTCGCTGATCTTGTCGTCTCCGGCTGCTGTACGGTGAGATGTTCTGTGGATCTCTTCTCCTGCCGGAACAACAGATAACAGCCTCGCTCTGTGGCCACATACCATCCCCAGCCTATAAGATCATCCTCCTGGCTCGCATCAACCATACATTTTAGACCAGGGTAACATTTTACCTTTCATAAATAAAAACAAATGCATATTAAAATATGTAATTCGCTGCCATTTTCCAGTGATATCGCCGCTCTATTTGAAATAATTGTGTGCCAGGGGAAAATGCATTCATCCAGGACACGATCTGGCTTAACTGAGTTTGGGAAGCGGCCCATTCATTACTGTAGGTGCTTTTTATCTAATGCCGTGTACAGGAAATGAGGTCAGAGGCGCGTTAAACGCTGATTCCCGGGCGAACCCGTGGCGCTAAGCGGGAAGCCGTTTGGCGGTAAGCGCGGACGAGCGCTGCAGCAGTTCCTGTAAGGAAGCTCTCTCGGGTTTCAGTCTGTAAACTGTGTGCCGGCGCGGTTCCTGTAAGGAAGCTCTCTCGGGTTTCAGTCTGTAACCACGCGGTTCTGTAAGAAGCTTCCGGTTTCAGCTGATACGTGTGCGGTTCCTGTAAGGAAGCTCTCTCGGGTTTCAGTCTGTAAACCGTGTGCCAGCGCGGCTCATGTAAGGAAGCTCTCTTGGGTTTCAGTCTGTATACCGTGTGCCAGCGCGGTTCCTGTAAGGAAGCTCTCTCGGGTTTCAGTCTGTAAACTGTGTGCCGGCGCGGTTCCTGTAAGGAAGCTCTCTCGGGTTTCAGTCTGTAAACTGTGTGCCAGCGCGGTTCCTGTAAGGAAGCTCTCTCGGGTTTCAGTCTGTAAACTGTGTGCCGGCGCGGTTCCTGTAAGGAAGCTCTCTCGGGTTTCAGTCTGTAAACTGTGTGCCGGCGCGGTTCCAGTGTCTCGCGTCCCTCTCGATCAGCGAGGAAGAGGATGGCCGTCCTTCCATCCATTATGTAACCTGCTTATTCCTGGGTCACGGTCGCGGGGGGCTGGAGCCTATCCCAGCATGCATTGGGCAGGAATACACCCGGGATCGGTCGCCAATCCATCACAGGGCACACGCACATTTACTCACACACTCATACGTAAAGGCATTTCAGCCTCTAATCAGCCAAACCCGCAGTTTAGACAGCCTACGATGCTGTTATTTAGATAATTAGCCTAAGCTGCAGTTATTTATACAATTAGCCCAAGATGCTGTTATTTAGACAATTAGCCCAAGATGCTGTTATTTAGATAATTAGCCCAAGATGCTGTTATTTAGACAATTAGCCCAAGATGCTGTTATTTAGACAATTAGCCTGTGCTTTGGCGGGGGGGGGGGGCAGTACTCAAACTGTGGGTCACAGGATAAATACAAAAAGTAAAAAAAAAAGGCCCCTGAAAATAATTTACTCAGTAACACTCTGACTCTGTAACATTGTGACTGTGTAACACTCTGACTCTGTAACATTGTGACTCTGTAACATTCTGACTCTGTAATGCTGTGACTGTAACGCTCTGAAGCTCTGACTCTGTAACATTGTGACTCAGTAACACTCTGACTCTGTAACATTTTGACTCAGTAACACTCTGACTCGGTAACATTGTGACTCAGTAACACTCTGACTCTGTAACATTGTGACTCAGTAACACTCTGACTCGGTAACATTGTGACTGTAACATTGTGACTCTGTAACACTGTGACTCTGTAACACTCTGACTCTGTAACATGGTGACTCTGTAACATTCTGACTCTGTAACATTGTGACTCAGTAACACTCTGACTCGTTAACATTGTGACTCAGTAACCCTCTGACTCTGTAACATGGTGACTCTGTAACACTCTGACTCTGTAACATGGTGACTCTGTAACATTCTGACTCTGTAACATTGTGACTCAGTAACACTCTGACTCGTTAACATTGTGACTCAGTAACCCTCTGACTCTGTAACATGGTGACTCTGTAACACTCTGACTCTGTAATGCTGTGACTGTAACGCTCTGAAGCTCTGAATCTGTAACACTGTGATTCTGTAACACTGTTGAGGTCTGACTCTGTAACGCTGTAACGCTCTTAAGCTCTGACTCTCTCTCTCTGGCGCAGGAGGGCCTGAAGCAGCTGCAGACGAAGCTGGAGCAGGAGGCGCGTTCTCTGGCCTCCACTGAGAGGTCAGACACACTGGACCAGCTCAGAGGTGCGTACAGCTCAGAGTGTAGAGACTCACAGCTCAGAATGTAGAGACTCACAGCCCAGAATGTAGAGACTCACAGCCCAGTGAGTAGAGACTCACAGCTCAGAATATAGAGACTCACAGCCCAGTGAGTAGAGACTCACAGCTCAGAATGTAGAGACTCACAGCCCAGTGAGTAGAGACTCACAGCCAGTGAGTAGAGACTCACAGCTCAGAGTGTAGAGACTCACAGCTCAGAATGTAGAGAGTCACAGCCCAGTGAGTAGAGACTCACAGACACTCCACTAAGGGATAATAATACTCCCGTTTTGGCTCAACAAGGCTAATGTTACATTAGCTTCAGAACACCATCTACAAACCCCACTGTACTACAAACACTAATATTACTACTACTGCGACTGCAACTGCTAATACTACAACTACTACTACTAATAAAATTGTCTGTATAAGTCTCTGGATGTACTCATTTCTGCATGATTAACTTGTTTGTTATTGTGTTTATCTGTTAGAGCTGCACATGGATTTGACCCATTATTATGAGCTGAAGTACCAACCGCACAACCTGCGGGCTGGCCCAGAGGCCCCGCCCCCTCGCCCCACCCCCCACGGGGGTCCTTCTCTCTCAGGGGAGGGCGTGGCAATGCACCCTGGGGCGCCCCACCTCCTGGACGACATGCTCCTCAAAGAGGAACCCCTGGGTGAGACCCAGGTTACCACCCAGCACCTGGAGGAGCTCCTGAAGGAGAGGTGAGAGGAACCCCAAAACCAGGACACCCCTGTTTCTCTGAATCATACAGAGTGACTGTGCTGTGCTGTTTCTCTGGGTCACACAGGGTGACTGTGCTGTGCTGTTTCTCTGAGTCACACAGAGTGACTGTGCTGTGCTGTTTCTCTGGGTCATACAGGGTGACTGTGCTGTGCTGTTTCTCTGAGTCACACAGGGAGACTGTGCTGTGCTGTTTCTCTGACAGGGTGACTGTGCTGTTACTCTGAGTCACACAGGGTGACTGTGCTGTGCTGTTTCTCTGAGTCATACAGAGTGACTGTGCTGTGCTGTTTCTCTGAGTCACACAGGGTGACTGTGCTGTCTGTTCTCTGAGTCATACAGGGTGACTGTGCTGTGCTGTTTCTCTGGGTCACACAGGGTGACTGTGCTGTGCTGTTTCTCTGAGTCACACAGGGTGACTGTGCTGTGCTGTTTCTCTGAGTCACACAGGGTGACTGTGCTGTGCTGTTTCTCTGGGTCACACAGGGTGACTGTGCTGTGCTGTTTCAGGGCCTTGCTGCTGAAGGAGATCGAGAGAGAGGAGAAAGAGCGGTGCTGGTACTACACCCAGCTGCAGGCGTTGTCACGGCGACTGGCTGAGCTGCCTCGCATCGACACAGTGAGTGTGTATTTGCGTGTGTGAGAGTGTGTATGTGTGTGTGTGTGTGTGTGTAACCCTCTCTTTGTGTGCTAGTTCTCAGCGCAGATAGATTTGATTGGGCAGCAGCTGGAGTTTGAGGTGCAGCAGGTGCGCTCGGCGATGGAGGAGCGCTTTGGAACCAGCGATGAGATGGTGCAGAGAACCCAGGTGAGGAGAGTGTCTGAACCAACACCTGAAAAAACGTCATGTGGTTTGTGTGTGTGTGTCTGTGTGCGTGTGCGTATCAACACAATATTAGCTGGTTGAATGGTGAGTTTATTGATTGTTGATTGATTGAGTGGTCACTTGATTGGCCGAATAGTTAGTTCACTGGTTGATTGGCTCCGCCCCCATGGCAGATCCGAGTGGCGCGATTGGAGCAGCTGGAGAAAAAACTGCAGGAGGTGCACGACCCCCCCTCAGAGAGCCAGGTGAGAAGCACCTGAGAGCCAGTAAGGCGGGGTGGGGTGGGACATGGGGGGTGGGGCTGCGAGGCGTGGGGTGGGGTGGGCATGGGAGGTGGGCTGGCAGGGCAGGGGCGGGTGGGTGGGGTGGGGCATGGGAGGGTGGGCAGGGCAGGGCCGGGCAGGGTGGGGTGGGGTGGGGCATGGTGGGGTGGGGCTTGGGAGGGTGGGGCATGGTGGGGTGGGGTGGGGCAGGGTAGGGCTGGGCGGGGGCATGGTGGGGCGGGGCTGCAGTGCTGGGCGGGGCCTGAGAGCAGGCACTACTGCAGGTGAGAGAATACCACCACGACACCCGGGGCATTAGGACCCCTCGTTCGGCCGGCTGTCTCACGCAGGAGAGGGCCCACCACACGCTCCAGGCAGCTGCTCCTCTAGGCGACGAGAAAACGCTTCATAGCGATCATAAACCCATCGGCACCCAGAACCACTTCTCCCTCCTCACCGCACTACCAGGCGTGGACTTCATTCAGAAAATGAATAGTCAAATCAGGCTAAATCGGCTGATTAGCTGGCAGGAGCTACATTTTCACCGACTGCAGGCTTTCCTGTGAAGAAACTACAAACTTCAGATGAAAAATAAGAAAAAAACAAAACTCCTTCTGCCAGTGGATGAACAGTGGACTGAAAAAAGGCTGTTCATTTGAAGCTTCCAGAGCACAGACTCTGCTTTCTGAAGATACGCAGGGCAATTTCCCCAAGACCTTTACAGATGCCCAGAGTGTGTGGCCAAGCTCCCCTAGAACGAAAGGACAGCCATTCGTTTTATTCCTTCTCTCTCTCTTCTCTCTCTTTCTCCTCTGCTCTCATCTCATACTGGCTCAGAAAAGCTGACGCATTCGTGTGCTCTCACAGAGGGAGGGTGAAATCTATTTTAATGAGATCAGTTCTGCTTTCAAAGGTCCGAGAGAGAGAGGAGGGGGGAGGGGTGGGGGGGGGAGAGAAGGAGGAAGAGGGAGAGCAGCATAACAGGGAATGAAAGAGAGTGAGAAAAGGAGAGAGACAGAGATAGAGAGAAAGCAAGAAAGTGGACAGAGAGAGAGGGAGGGAGGGAGGGAGAGAGAGGAGTAAAGGAGGCCATCAACTAGCACACAACCAGCAACTGTCATTTCTGCTGGATTTTATGACACCATTTGGAAGACAGCATTTGGGAACAACCACCTCCTCAGCTTGTATGAAATACCAGAGAGAGTGTTCATTTCATTTTGTGAAAAGCCAAACAAAACGTTCGAACGTAAAATGGACACCATGAATTAATCATCACTTTGTTGAGGACAGTTACACCAGTCTCATGTTTATGGGTTTTCCTAAATTATAAATGACAGCCGAATCACTGCATAATTAAAATCATGTCGCCGTTTCCTGTTCACACAGGAAGTGCTGCTCTGCCTGCACCTCTTGAAAATAATGAATATCCTCAGAATATCCACCCCCCTCAGAGCCATTCTGAATGATTTTACTCTCTCTCACAGATTAATGCAACCCTTCCCCCTCCCCTTCTCTCCTCCCTCCATCTCACTAACCGTTCAATCTCTCTCCATCTCTCGGTGAAGCAGTGAAGTATTTGTGTTTATTTCCTCCTCTCTCCTTTCCCCCCCTTCTCTATACTGTGCTAATGCCTGTCTCTCTATCTCTCTCTCTCTCTCTCTGTATGCTGTGTTAATGATTCTCTCTCTCTCTCAATGCTGTGTTAATGTCTCTCTCTCTTTCTCTCTCTCTCTCTCTCTCAATGCTGTGTTAATGTCTCTCTCTCTTTCTCAATGCTGCGTTAATCTCTCTCTCTCTCTCTCTCTCTCTCTCTCTCTCTCAATGCTGTGTTAATGTCTCTCTCTCAGACTAACTCCTATGGAAAGACTGAGGCTGAAAGTATGTCTCTTAGTTCTGGAGCAGAAGCGGCTGGAGAGTCAGGAAGCAAAGTGAGTCAAATAAACAATAAATCATTTTAATCAACATTTCACCTTTAGCCATATGCAGCATCCCACCTAGGAACATAAATACACTGACATAGCATTCAGCATGAGAACAGAAACATATTAATACAGCATTCAGCATGAGAACAGAAACATATTAATACAGCATAAGAACATAAACATATTAATACAGCATTCAGCATAAGAACATAATCATATGAATATAGCATTCAGCATAAGACTTTGAACTATATATATTTGTTAATGTATTAGCTTTAAATACCATTGGTTTGAGTAACTTACCTGTGTTGAAGTAAATCCCCTGTGTTGGTGTAACTCACCTCTGTAGGTGTAACTCACCTGTGTGCCTTAATGCGCAGTACTCTGGATGACCTGCAGGTGGAGATGGTGTTCTGGCTGCTGTCCATGCTGGCCAATCGGGACCGGGAGGAGATGTCCCGCACTTTTCTGGCCATGTCCAGCTCCCAGGAGAGCTGCCTGGCCATGCGCAAGTCCGGCTGCGTGCCCCTGCTGGTGCAGATCCTGCATGACGGGCCGGGCGTGGCCGGGGGCGGGGCCGGGGGCGGGGCCAGCAGCCGGGAGGCACGGTCCCGGGCGGGCGCCGCCCTGCACAACGTGGTGTACTCGCAGCCGGACGAGGGCCAGGCCCGGCGGGAGATGAGGGTGCTCCACGTGCTGGAGCAGATCCGCACCCACTGCGAAACCGGGTGGGACTGGATCCAGACCCACCTGGGAACGACTTCACCTGGGAGCGCAAAAACCACAGGTAAAGCAGGGGAGGGGGGGTAACATTACGGGACTGTTCAGTACCATGTGAGACAGTTCCCTCGATTACATAGCTGATAATACAATCAATCTTCATAAGATAATAATAAAAAATAAGACATTTACATAAATTAAGTGGTTGATGCCTCTCAGTCAGCTGAAGAAGAGATGATAATCTCAACAGTGCTCCCTCCTGGATTGAGGAGAATTAAACAAATAAAAGTGCAATCTGCTCAACCTCGATTAACAGGATGGGCTTTATCAGTAAATGTGCAGCTGTGTGGCCCAGCAGGCCCGTGTGTAGTGTGATAAGGCAGCCTGAATCAGGAGCAGAGCAGGCGATTGTGCGGGCGCGGTTCTGTCTGACGAGCGGAGTGAAACTGTCGGCCATTTTGTCTCGCCCCCCCCTCTCCAGCCATCCCGGAGGCTCCAGAGCCGCAGATCTGCCAGGCCATGTGCGCCATCATGAAGCTGTCCTTCGAAGAGGAGTACCGCCGTGCCATGAACGAACTGGGTACGTGCCCGGCCTGAACCTGGTACACAGTCCCCCTGGGCCTGGTTCCAAGCGTGTTCTACTCCACAGAACCACCCACCAAGCCCTCCTGGGCCTGGTTCCGAGGGTGTTATACTCCACAGAACCACCCACCAAGCCCTCCTGGGCCTGGTTCCGCGGGCGTAGTCCCACACAGCCACCTGCTGTGCCCCCGAGGGCATCGTCCCACACAAGCGGCCACGAGCCCCTCTGACCGTGGCCCTGAGGGCATTGCATCCCACAGAACCACCCCTCCTGGGAGTTGTTCCAAGGGTACCGTGTCCCATACAGCCACTCGCCAAGGGCAGGCGATTCCATACAACAGGACAAGAGAAAAGACTTCCCTGTTTCAGCCTGAACCAGCGCTATTGAGCTCAGTTCAGAAGCAATACCATTACACAAAAAGTGGGTTCTTTTTTTCTTTTCCGTTCCTTATTTCCGCCAATGAAGCTCATTGAAAATGCATCAAACCCAAAAGCAGCCCATGAAACGTTATCTAATATTCAACCTCGAAGAAAGCATCTGTGTCCCCTTAAACGCCAGCATGAAAACGCGTATGGGCGAAACTCGTGGCATTGTGGTACTTCAGACTGTTATGAGTAGAGTGCATCCTGTGTGTATTCCAGGATGGAAAGATGTGGGCTGGCCACATGTGGCACTCAGACAGTTTTATAAGCATTGCACTGCCCACGCAGAATAAAACCTGATTGGCTGATTGATTGATTGATTGATTGAGAGGCTGTCCTGGGCGCTTCGATGATGGGCCACGCCCAACCTTCACTGGTTTCCCAGGGGGCCTGCAGGCGGTGGCGGAGCTGGTCCACCTGGACCAGGTGCTGTACGGCATGCAGTGCGAGCCCCTCAGCATGGCCCTGCGCCGATACGCCGGCATGACTCTCACCAACCTCACCTTCGGGGACGTGGCCAACAAGGTGAGAGAGAGAGAGAGGGAGAGAGAGGGAGAGAGAGAGAGACAGGGAGTGAGAGAAAGAGAGAGAGAGGAATTTATGGGGTCTGTGTAAGGTGATGGTTTTATGGGGTCTGTGTAAGGTGATGGCTATACGGGGTCTGTGTAAGGTGATGGTTATTCGGGGTCTGTTTCAGGCCACTCTTTGCTCCAGGAAAAGTGCTCTGCAGGCCATCGTGACCCAGCTGGAGTCTGACAGTGAGGAGCTCCATCAGGTAGAGAACTGCCCTCTCGAAACTCGTCTCACTGCAGGCTGAACTCACTGGGCCCAAACAGCTAATAACAATTGACCTCAAACCAGAAGTCACCATTTTACTAGTTTCCCAGGAGTCATTGCTGTTCTAGTTTCCCAGGGTCCACTGGTTTTCTATTTTCCCAGAGGTCATTGCTCTCCCAGTTTCCCAGAGGTCATTCCTCGTCTAGTTTCCCAGAGTTCATTGCAGCCCTTGATTCCCAGGTGGTGTCCAGTATTCTGAGGAACCTGTCGTGGCGAGCAGACCTGAACAGTAAGAAGGCCCTGAGGGACGTGGGCAGTGTGACAGCGCTCATGACCTGCGCACTGCAGGCCACCAAGGTGAGAACATAGATCTCATGACCTGCGCACTGCAGGCCACCAAGGTGAGAACATAGAGCTCATGACCTGCGCACTGCAGGCCACCAAGGTGAGAACATAGAGCTCATGACCTGCGCACTGCAGGCCACCAAGGTGAGAACATAGAGCTCATGACCTGCAGGCCACCAAGGTGAGAACATAGAGCTCATGACCTGCAGGCCACCAAGGTGAGAACATAGAGCTCATGACCTGCGCACTGTAGGCCACCAAAGCGAGAACATAGAGCTCATGACCTGCAGGCCACCAAGGTGAGAACATAGAGCTCATGACCTGCGCACTGCAGGCCACCAAAGCGAGAACATAGAGCTCATGACCTGCAGGCCACCAAAGTGAGAACATAGATCTCATGACCTGCAGGCCACCAAGGTGAGAACATAGATCTCATGACCTGCAGGCCACCAAGGTGAGAACATAGATCTCATGACCTGCAGGCCACCAAGGTGAGAACACAGATCTCATGACCTGCGCACTGCAGGCCACCAAGGTGACATATGCGCTGTTCCTGGTATAGTGTTGTACAGAGCTGGAGTTGGAGACCCTCTTTAGGTGCGGCTGTGCTACATAAAGACCCGAGTTTGAGCACCCCGCCTCTCTGTACCCCCCCCCCCCCCAGGAGTCCACGCTGAAGAGCCTGCTGAGCGCACTGTGGAACCTGTCCGCTCACAGCCCGGAGAACAAGGAGGCGCTCTGCTCCGTCGAGGGCTCCCTGGGGTTCCTGGTCAGCACGCTCACGTACAGGTCAGGGGTCACACGCCACGTTCCGGACCGCGTTCATTCCGCTTCAATCCGCCGTTCATTCCGTGCGCAGGGAAGACCCAGTGCAATGAGATCCGATCTGCTTTGATGAACATTGATGAGTCTTTGGATGTTAATCCACTTAATCCAGAAAATTGAACGCAGGTTTGGAATGGTGGATTATCTGGGTATTGGAATATTGGGATAGATGAACATTAGGATTTAAAGGACTTAAAGCAGGGGTCCTCAGTCTTATCTAGAAAGGGCCGGTGTGGGTGCAGTTTTTTGTTCCAACCAAGCCGTGACACACCTGATGATACTGATCAAGGTCCTTAGCCAAGACTACTCTAGTGGTTGATTAGTAGAATCAGGTGTGTAACTGCTCGGTTGGAACAAAAGCCTGCACCTGCACCCACACCGGCCCTTTCTGGATAAGATTGAGGACCCCTGACTTAAAGGGTAGTTGACTTGGGTAATTCTGAAACACACTGAGGATCATCAGGCACTTCGGCCCCCCAGACCTGGGTTCTGACACCTGTAGGACAGCGGGACGCTGGGGTTCTGAAATGCTGGGTGTCCCTCCTGCAGGTGCCAAACAAACCAGCTGGCAGTCATGGAGAGTGGAGGAGGAATCCTGCGCAACGTGTCCAGCTTAGTGGCCACCCGCGAGGACTACAGGTGTGTGTCTCTCGCTCACACACACACACACACACACACACACACACACGCACATATATACATACTCACACACACACATGCGTGCACACACTCACATACACACACATGCACATATATACATACTCACACTCTCACACATACACACAGGTACACCTACACACACAAACACACACACACACACACACGCGCACACACACACACGTATGCTCACTCACATGCACACCTAGGTCACAGACCTTTTTCAATCGCAACTTAACATACAAATTCATGCGTGCATTTGTTTTGCCATTGTGTGAGTATGAGGCAGCAGTGCAGTGGTAATGAACAGACTGTGGCCAGTTTTTCACAGACACACTGTAGAATTAACACACTCACATCCCAGTTAACCAGCAGTTCTAACTCCAGTCCCAGACGGTCACTGGCACCGTGCAGAAAGTGGTTCTCTCACAGTGTAATCACTGCTTACCATGCAGCACCAGGCCCGCACAAGAGTCTGCTGTTTGTAATTATGTTGCCTCTCCCCCTCTTCTCTCTCGTCTACTACCCCTCCCCTCAACCTCCTCTTCCTTCCCTTTCTACCTTCCTCTCTCTCCTCCACCCCACTTCCCTCCTCTCTATATTCCTCTCTCTCCTCTTCCACCCTTCCCCTGTACCCTCCTCTTCCTTCTCTCTCCTTGTACCTCTCTCTCATGCCTCCCCCCCCCCCACCCCCACCCCCACCCCCCCACAGGCAAGTGCTGCGGGACCATAACTGCCTGCAGATCCTGCTGCAGCACCTGCGCTCCCACAGCCTGACCATCGTGAGCAACGCCTGCGGGACCCTGTGGAACCTGTCGGCCCGCAGCCCGGAGGACCAGGAGCTGCTGTGGGACCTGGGAGCGGTGGCCATGCTGCGCAGCCTCATCCACTCCAAGCACAAGATGATCGCCATGGGCAGCGCCGCCGCCCTGCGCAACCTGCTGGCCAGCCGGCCGCTCAAGTACAAGGACGCGGCGGTGGTCTCCCCGGGCTCCTGCACGCCCTCGCTCTACATGAGGAAGCAGAAGGCCCTGGAGGCCGAGCTGGACGCCCGCCGCCTGGAGGAGACCTTCGACTCCATGGAGAGGCGGAGCCAGAAGGTTCCGGCGCCGGCCCTGGCCAAACCGCTGCGGCGCATGGAGAGCCTCGCCCGCGACTACGGCTCCGACTCGGGCTGCTGCTTCGAGGAGGACGAGGCAGCCCCCAGCGCCTCGGTGGGTCTGGACACCACCAGCTTCTCCATGCTGTCTGCGTTCCTTAGCAACAACGCCGGGGGCAACCCACCCAATGTGCCCCTTCCACAGCAGGGCCATCTCCAGTCTGACCACCAGAGGGCCCCGCCTCCCGACAGAGACACGCCCGCCGTGGCGGAGGGGCTGACCCGGAGGGCTCCCCGTATGGCGGCAAAGCCTCGCACTGCAAAGGATGACATCACTGCCCCGACGTCCTCCGAGGACAGCTTCAGCCTGAGCTCGGAGGACCACCTGGCAGACGGCCGATTTCGAGCAGATGACCCGCGCGACACCCTCTACGAGGCCCGGGCCAAGTCCTGCTCCCCCTGCCGGCTGTGGGAGGGCAATGGCGGGTTCACCCAGCCGCGTTTTGCAGGGGCCCAGGCACTCCTACGGCTGAAGCAAGCCCAAAGCAGCCTGTCAACAGACAGCCTGAACAGCAGCGGCAGCACCAGTGATGGCTACGGTGGCGGCGGCGGCAATAAGAACACAGACCAGCTTCGCCCCGCTGCACGCAGATCTGTGTCGGCCAGTGGCCGGAAACGGCCCGACAGACTCGACCTGAAGGAGGCGCTCTACGGCCGCCCGGAAAAGGAAGGGCGGCGTGTCGTTCCTCCTGAAAGGGACGTGCGCTGCTTTGTGCCCCCGGAAAAGGACACAGGCTGCATCGCTCCTGAAAAACAAGTGCACTGCATTACCAGTAAAACCAGTCAGATCAAGGCGCCAGAAGGAGACTCAGAGGACAGCCGAGAAGCACCTACTCCAGTGGCAAATGAGGGAAAGCGTGCAGAGCTGCCACAAATTCCACCATCCACTAAACATGCAGCTGGTGCCTATACCCCGCCAATCAAGCTGTCGCCCTCTTATCAACACGTCCCACTGATCCAGAGCGTGGCCAAGTTCGGGGTTGCCAAGACTACCATCGACGTCCAGGCGGCCCAGGGGATGAGACGTCAAGCATGGGTGCCCACAGTGCTGACGGGCGGGGCGCTGACGAGCAAGCTGTCCCCAGCCAGCTGCAGCGCCTGGAGCCCGGCCCTGGGGCAGGAGACGCTGCAGCGGTACTCTGTGGAGAACACGCCCATCTGCTTCTCCCGCTGCAGCTCGCTGTCCTCCCTCTCCTCTGCCGACGGAGGCCTGGAGGGCCGCAGCCAGAGCCAGCTGGAGAACGAGCTGGACAGCGACGCCTCGCTGGAAATCATCGAGGTGGAGGAAGGAAACCTGGTCAAGAGGGAGGAGGCAGAGGAGGATGAGGAGGATGAGAACACCTTGGATGACCTGAGTGAGAGCCAGCCACTGGAGGAGGACACGGTCACAAAACTTCCCCCTGTCCCTACCTCCCAGCCTGTGGAGATCCCCCGTCCCACCCGGCGTGAGAAAATCTTCATCCGGCAGGAGGACCAGACGCCCTCCAGTCCCTCAGAGAACTGCGTGCAGGACAGCCCACTGGTTCTGAGCCGCTGTAGTTCTGTAAGCTCACTGGGCAGCTTTGAGTCGCCTTCCTTTGCCAGCTCAGTCCAGAGTGACCCAGGCAGCGAGCAAATCAGTGGCACCATCAGTCCCAGCGACCTGCCCGACAGCCCCGGGCAGACCATGCCGCCCAGTCGCTGCAAAACTCCCTGCTGCCCCGCTGACCCAGGTGGCCAGGAGACCCAAGCACAGATGGGGGGGATGGGAATGGGATATGGGGTGGGAGTAGGTTCACAGTGGGAGGCCGGAGCCTGGAGGAGGTTTGCTGAAATTGCAGACTTCCGGGAGCGGTACAACTTGCCACCGGACCTTGATACCATGATCTATTTCACTGTGGAGAGGCCCACAGAGAACTTCTCGTGCGCCTCCAGCCTCAGTGCCCTGCCCCTGCATGAACACTACATCCAGAAGGATGTGGAACTGAAGCTCACACCCCTGCTCCACCAGAGAGGGGGCGGCGACAACGATAACAACCTCGGAGGGGGGGCGTGGGACGAGCAAGGTGGGGAGCGCCCCTCCGTCCTGGACATGGAGAAGTACAGCGAGGGCAACTCCGATGATGACATTGAGATCCTGAAGGAGTGCATCAGCTCAGCTATGCCCTCGCGCTTCAAGACCAGGTCCTCCCTTCTGGCCAACCTCCCCAGGCCTGTCTTTGGTGCCCAGAGCCACAGGTCCACCACACAATTGCCACTGTACATGCTGCTCCCAACACAGGCCACCCAGAGGCAGCCCCCCATGCCAGGGAAGCTTGAGAGGGGGGGCTCTTACCACGACAGCTCTTACCATGACGACTCCTCCTACAGCGACTCACCCATGAACATCTCCAGCACCACGTCCCAGAGCGACGAGACCCTCCGCTATGCCGCCAAGGAGCCGGGGGTGGATCCAGACGTGCGGCGGATTGAGGAGCTGCGGGCCTTCTCCCGCTTTCACAAGCCTGCCAGGGCAGCGGGCCAGCCGCCCGTGGCGCCTGACCAGACGAACCGGACTTTCAGACGGGTGGGGCCGGTGCAAAGGGCGGCGGTGGCGGCGTCTCAGGTTCGAGGCGGAGTCCGGTTGCAGAGCCATCTTCTCCCCCCAAGGCAGGAGCAGACCCGGGGCAGGGCCGGGCCACTACTGGGGCTGCCCGTCATTAAGAAGAACGTTCCGGGATGCGGAGATCAGAAGGGGGCGCGCAGGGAGCTCACCCAGCGCAGCTTCCATTTCCAGTCCCGGCGGCTGCAGGCTGCTCCCGGGCACGAGCTTGTCTGCTGCTCCTGTGGCGATCTGACCAAAGTGCAGGAGGAGGAGGAGGAGCCAGTGGCAAACCAGGAGAGGACACTGCATGCAAAAATGGGCGGCAGGAATGAGACAGCCCAAAGGCAGATTAACATCAGCCAAGGGGTCAACAGAGCCTTTCCTGCGAAGGGCAAGCACGCGATGATCGCAAATGCAAACCTCTCTCGCCAGCCCCTCAGCTCCTCTCTCAGATCGCTGAGCTTCTCCAGCCTGGAGGAGGGCCAGGGCAAGACGTGGGTGCGAAACAGGCGGCACGCGACCCCCAGCTATGCCCACGAGGCCGTAAGACTGCCCGGCGGGCGTGGACAGTTTGAGCGAGGACGTGAAAGGGACAGCTCCCCGAGCTCAGTCAGCCTGGACTCGGAGGACGACCTGCTGCAGAAGTGCATCACCTCCGGCATGCCAGCGCAGAGGAAGAGGCTGGCGGCCGCCCGCAAAAAGAAGGTGGAGAAGAGGCAGCGGGCCAAGACCGAGCACGAAGCGGCGCACAACGCTTTTGGGAGCTGGGATTCAGACCGAGATCCAGGCAGCGAGGGGGACACGGCGTCCGATTCGGACCTCAACAGCGTGGAGTGGCGGGCCATCCAGGAGGGGGCGCGGTCCGTGGTCATGCACCTGCAGGCCGTGTCCCAGTCCCAGGAGCCCTCCTCTGAGACAGAGTCCGAGTCCGGGCTCTCCCTGATGTCCGACGTGTCGAGCCTCCACTCCAGACCAGGTGCCAAGAAGAAGGGCGGCAAGGACAACAGAGGGAACGGGAAAATGCCGGAGGGCCGGAATGCCGGGAAACCGCTGGACTTCTCCCAGCGGAAGCCAGTCCCCAACATGCCCGTGGTCTTCAGGGGGAGGACGGTAATCTACACCCCAAAGAAGGAGCCAATTTCGCAGAGGCCACCCCCAACCAGAGTTTCGACAGCCAAAAACCCAAGCTTGGCGCAGCACCGGTCCAAGAGCCTGCACAGGCTGGCACAGCCCGGCGAGGAGCAGCCCGAGTTCTTCCTGCCCAAACGTAGCTCCACACCCCCCGCCAGGATCCCCAAGAGCTCATCTTCTGGCTCCACCTCGTCCCAGAGCTCCACCCCGCTAAAGCGGCCCCAGAAGAAGTCCAGCGCCCCCTGGCCGGCGGAGAAGCCCGTTCAAAAAACCGGCGGGGTAAAGGCAGCAGTGAGCAGTCCGGGCAAGGGCCGTAAGGAGGCCACCTCTCCACCGGCCGCCCAGAGAGCTGCCACACCCAGGCCTCCAGAGCCGAAGAAGACGCACAAATCGCCGGTCCGCATCCCGTTCATGCAGACTCTGCCCAAACCGCCTTCCAGAACCATCTCCCCTCTGGTCACCAGTGAGCCATCCAACAAAGTGGGCCAGCAGAGGTCACCAGCGGTCCGTGGCAGGCAGCCTGTGCCTGCCGGCAGCCGCCTTAACCCGCCGACCCGCTCCGGACGGCCTCCCGCCCACAACTCCGATCGCAGTGGCTTTCTGCGGCAGCTGACCTTCATCAAGGAGTCCCCGCCCCGCGTGTCCAGGAGGGAAGCGATGGGGGCCGGAGGGTCGCGGTCGGTACCCACCTCCCAATGTGCATCGCCCCGTAGGGCGCGGCCCGTAGCCCCCGCCGTCTTCCTCTGCTCGTCGCGCTGCCAGGAGCTGAAGAGCACCGTGCAGAAACAACAGCCACGGGTGCAAGAAAGGGGCCAGAACCGGGGGCAGGGGGCAGCACTTGGGCAGAGGCAAAGGCTGCTGGGACAGAGCCCATCGATCAACAGGGCCAACTCTGGCAGTGACCGGGACCTTTCAGCGGGACGTCCCGCTCGAAGAGCTGGATCGGAGAGCCCTTGCCGGGCACCCCAGAAAAATGGAGTCGTCTCCTCCGCCATCGGGAGCGGCAGGCCACGGGACAGTGAGGCATTCAAGCGTTACTCGTCGTCCCCGGCCATCAACGCCCTGAACCGAACGACTAGCCGCTCCTCCATGCGCTCGTCCTCCTCAGACTCCAGCGGGAGAGCCAAGAGCGAGGCTGGGGGCGTGGGCAGGACCGGGGGAGTGGCCAAGGGCGGGGTCACCTGGAGGAGGATCCGGGACGAGGACGTGCCCCACATCCTGCGGAGCACCCTGCCGTCTAACGCGTTGCCCCTGGTACCGTCCCCCGACGGGAAAAACCCGCCAATGCCGCCGCCGCCGCCGCGCAGAACGAGCGACGCCACGGTGCAGACGGAGGATTTCTCCAGCAGGATCAGCTCCAGCACCTCCCCGACCTTGGAGGGGAGCCCCTCAGCCAAGGGCCCCCAGAGAGCCAGCCGGGACAGCCCCACCCCCCCCTCGCTCACCACCGAGGGACACAGCGGGGGCGTAGGCCACTTCCGCCAGAGCTGCCCCAGCAAAGCTGTCAGAGTCACACCCTTCAACTACACACCCAGCCCCGCCCCCTGCGGCCCGCGGCACACCTCCACACAGCCCCCAAAAATCAGCGAGGCGCAAGAGGAGGAGCTCCAGGCTCAGTGAAGCATGCAACTGAAACACACACACACACACACACACACACACACACACACACAGGAAACACAAGCACACACAAACACGTGCACACTCACGCACGCACGCACGCACACACACACACACACACACACACAGAAAACAAGCACACACACAAACATGTGCACACTCACGCATGCATGCACGCACGCACACACACACACACACACTCTACATACTCGGATCTTAAGGTACTGAAATACCACCCAATGCTTTCTCACTCAGGATTGTCTGCTGTGTGTTAATCCTTTATTACCTCTGGAATCTTACATTTCAAACTTCCCCGAGTTCAGGAGTCTGTCCGTCCGTCCTCAAGGCTATGAACACAGTTAACCCGAACGGCTGCATTCAGAACACATCCCGCGGTTACGATTTCAGCGGGAAACCATGAAACTTTCCTGACGGACTTTTCTGCATTTACTGAAGCTAAATGCTGAAGTGCAAATGCTTCAGCCTCCCGTGACTGAAATAAAGGACATAAACTTATCGGCATCAACAACTACATCAACAAACAGGACATGTTGGAGAGATACACACCGCGGCAGGATTTTTAAATCATTTTTATAACTGCATAGACAGTTTACCGTTTCTCTATTGTGTGTTTCAAGTATTGTGTTAATAAGGAAATGTGTACGAGCTAACTCATATTACAGGACGTACATGCCCGCAAGTGAAATTTAGTCGTGAGATAATCGAGAGAAAACAATATGCAAACAACCAAGCCAGAAACCAGTCTGGGAGGTGATCTGCTTGCACACTGTAGCCTGTACTTCAAAATATTGACTTATTGTGACTGAAGAAACAAAACCGTTTAAGGTATGACTATTGAACTTCACACACACACACACATAAATAAATCAAGGAATTCTACCCCAGGCTCTTCGAGTACAGGATGGTAGGCCTGCAGCATTTAAGGTAGGCCGATGTATCATGAAGCACTTGGATGGCGCCTCATGACCAGAGACTACGGGAGTTGAGGGACTAACCGTGCTTTTAACCCCCGTGGATCTTCTCACCTGAGTGTCAGCTTATCGCGCCGAAAACGATCTGCGTCAGTGTAGTCGCCATCTTTGGCGCCGTCGATCGCGTCACTTCCTGGGGATCCGTTAATGGCGCTCTTCTCTCCCGCTGTAACCGACCGAGCAACACTGCCGAACTTCTGTACACGAGAGCACTCAACACGTCTCCCCACCTGAGCTACAGGTGAACGCCGGAACAAAGCCACTCTTCAGCTGCGTTCACCAAATTAAAGACAAAAAATAACGGGGGACGGAAGACATGAATAACAATGGATGCTTCCCTTTAAAACAGCCTTCCAGTGATCGTTCCTGAATTAGCTTTGTGACCGTGTCGAGTCGTCCGATGAAAAACCTAAACTGTTGACATACCGTGTTATCGTATGCTATGTTTGTTTATCGTGTTTGACCTCTGAAGTCTTGAGACGAACTTCAGCTGAATAATATATTTTAAAAAACAAAAACGTTAAAAAAAAATGTTATGACTGTTGGATATTATGAGGTAATATTGAGTGCAGTTTGTCGTTGCCACTTAAACCTTTACCAGTTTAACCTTTTACCAGTTTAACCGCCGGTATAAAACAACGGAGTCTAGGAGGGAGCCAAAAGTGTTTCGTCAAAACGTGTTCGCTAAAGATTACACCGATCGAGATTCCTGCTGGAAACGGTTCAGCTGCGTAAAAACCAGCTCGACCCCCCATGTTTTAACACAGGAGAGTTTAGGAAGAGTTGATCAATGAAAATAATGTTCAGGCTGTTTTTCCTCCCTTGATAAGTGGCTGTTCTAATTCGCAGATTTTTATAGCGGGTGGATGGACTGGTACAGTGGGTTCAAAGAATAGGACAACCCGTCCAGAAGCTGGTGCATCAGTGCAGTATTGGGATTTAAATATACTGTTCTACAGGACCAGGAGTATTTACTCTGTACTAGAGAGGAACTGTTATAGCTCTTTCTGAATCAATATGGACCAATATATTTTCAGCATATTCATCTTTTTTGGGGGGCGGGGGCGGGGTGGGGGGGTGGTTCTCCCCTGTGGTTCCAGTTGTAAATTACTCTAAAACTCTGAGAAGGGTCTGACCCTCTGGGGCAAGGATGGTCTTTTCAGTTTACCATTTCAAACTAGCGATTTAACCTCAAAAGCATCATTGCAATCGGTATGCCCGTTTCATTGTTTTACCTCCATGTCCACCAGGGGGCGCAAACTGCCATGTAAATACATTGTGTGCACTGTATGCCTATGAAGAGTAATGAGCCTTCATATTTCAGTATTATGCTTTGGCATAAGCCAGAAGCTGATGATGTATTGTCATGAGTTAGGACTGAGAAACATATACACATTTATTTGTTGTGCTTGGTGGAATTGCAACCCCGTTTTAGTGTCTCTGGCCTGCCTCAGATTGGGGTGCGTTTTTGTGTTGGGAAAACCAGACTGCCCTCACGAAATGTGTTTCTGACAGGAGATGGGTAGCGTTTCTCAAACTGAGGGGGGTCAAGAAATAAAAAGACAAAACTGTTTTAATCCAATTAGAATTAATGCTATTTTATTTAGAGTGTTTCCCTCTCGCTCTCTCTCTCTCTCTCTCATTCACAGCTGATATTAGAAAACCAACCAAAGAAAAAAATTAAAATCACAGTAAAAACAAACAACAAAAAAGAGAAGTGGAGTAAAGGCCCATGTCTTCAGCACTTACACCGTATATCAATCTATCATCCCGTTTTAGCGCTGAGCTTATGACACACGTTAATACTTCCTACCTACAGTTACAAAAATCCAGTTAACTTCTGCATCATGTCCGAGAAACTGATCGCTCTTCCTCTATGGTGGCTGCTGACAAGGGGCACTCATTACAGGCAGCACGTAGAGCCAGCCCCTAAGCCTGAACCTGCTAGTACGGTTCTTCTGCACACACATCAGTTATGCGGAACACTCCACTCTAAAAATCTCACAAAAAAAGCTTCGGCGGACACTGAGCATACAAGCTATCCCACACAACACAGTTCACCAGGAAAGTTTTCAGCCGGATGACTCACCACCCCACAATGCACTTCACCAGCAAAGTTCTCAGTGTTTAGGTGGCTCTCCCTGAGGCCTGCATATGGCATTTCACACTGAGAAACGATTAAACCACAGAGGCAGAGCTCCGCCCCTCTCTTAGCCAGATCACAGCTGGCTCCCAGTTCCCGTGGTTACTCAAGAGTGACTGAACCACAGGGAGCTGCCTGATGATGTCACAGCACCTGGGCAGTCTGCGATTGGCTAACAATCAACAAAAAAAAAGAAAAGAAAAGGAAAAAAACCAACAGAGATTATGATGAAGTCCTTTTGTCAGTAAACCTGAGGTTTCCCAACAACTTCCAGCTTTATTCTATATGGACCAAAAAGAAGAACCAAAAGGATAACTTGGAGGGGTAGATGATTTCCAGGTAAAATAGGGATCCATTTTTCAGGTTTCCAGGCTATCCACAGTTCACTGAGACTTCTCATGACTCATCATCATTTTGGCAGCTGCAAACAAAGAATAAGAAAAAGAGTTTAAAACCGTAAATCAGGATCTGGAAGCTGCCAGTCCTGGATATTTTATTTTTTTATTTTACCAGGCAGGTTAATTAAGATCAGAATCTTATTTACAATGAGAGGTCGTTGCTGTGGTTGATTGTAGAGGAAAGGTAGTTTTATTTTAACCCTCTATAAGGCTGCAGAGGAAGAGAATAATTTAAGGTTTATTGGTTTATGTTAATATGGCATTAACTGAACTGAAATTAAATAATTACAATTTAACTTCTAGAATATAATAAAGGTATACATAAAGAACACAACTTTAGTGCTCATCACAAAGAATGAAGCTAGACAGTCGAACTACTTAATACATTACAAAAATAATTCAATTTGACTTAATATTATACAAAGGAAAAAAAAAGGGCACAAGGATGAAATTTCCATGTAAAATATATTAACATGTAAAATATATTCAGTCACACAAATAAAAGTAATTTAATTACACAGGAAAAGAAGGTTTTATTTACATAGAGAATAACGCTCCACACTAATAACGCGTGAGTCATGAGGTGAAAGAATGTCCCAGTGCCCCAGTCATGAGGTGCTCTTCGAAAGAATGCTAAAAGTTCCTCAGTCACAAGGTGCTGGGTGGAGAGACTGCCGGGGACAGAGGTGCGATGGGCAACTCCGTGTTTCACAGAGAAGCTTTACTTAAGCAGAAAAGGGCTGGGATCAGGAGCAGGCCTGCTTCCTGCTTCCTCCGCTGATGAAGTCCCTGCCTTTGCAAGCAGGCCTCCTCTGCTGTTCTGCTCGAGTGGCCGTCCACACAAGCTTAATCTCAGCACACTAACGCTAATGCTAAACCTAGCCAAAACACGCCAGTTTAGACCGGTTTAGACCGGTGTAAACAGCCTCACAGCCTAGAGTGAGGTCAAACATGTTTTCCAAGGCCAAAACGGTGCTTTATCGCGCTAAAAAAAAAAAACAGATTTTACTCCAGTGCTTTCACACGTCCTTAACCTGACACATGCACCACAGATCACTGCTGTCTGTATGAAATGCTTTATGTCAACCAGCAAGTCAATAAAAGACAGCCGCACACAGAACAGTCAGGACTTCGGTACACTCTACAGCCGGTGCGCAGTCACACCCGTACCCCCCCGGGGGCGATGAAGCAGGATTCAGACGGAAAGCAAACAGGCTGTGTAAATACGCGCAGCTGCTCGTTTCCTGTTTGGTAGCAGTGTGGACACATCACAGCCTGCTTTACATCCATTTCATACACACCCCCTCACCCAGCCACACCCCCTCACCTGGCCACACCCCCTGACCCGGCCACACCCCTCGCCCGGCCACACCCCCTCAGATTCCAGCCACACCCCCTCACCCGGCCACACCCCCTCATCCAGCCACACCCCTCACCTGGACACACCCCATCACCTGGCCACACCTCTAATGTGGCTACACCCCTCACCTGGACACACCCCCTCACCCAGCCACACCCCTCAGGTGGCCACACCCCTCACCCGGCCACACCCCCTGACCCCTGCATGACCCCCGGATGCAGTACCTTCCTTGCCGGCGTTTTCGGCTGCGCTCTTGGCTTTGCTGCTGAGGTCGTTCACCACCTTGTCCAGGGTGGCCTGGTGCTCCAGGAAGAAGGGGCGCACCAAGCGATGGTACACCACGTTAGAGCCGTTCCAGGACACGGGCGCCATGCACCAGAGCAAGAACACACACTGAGGGGGGGGGGGAGGAGGGAGAGAGGGAGAGGGGGAGGGGGGAGGGATGAAGTCTTATGAAAGTGATATTGCTGTTTTGTAGTTGTTTACCAGTCGGGATTACTTTGGCAATACTGCACTGATGTGTGGCAATGCTGATTAGGGCAGGGAGAGAGAGAGACAGAGAGATGGAAAACAGGAGCGTACCTTTGCTATATAGTAGAAGGGGAACCAGAAGAGGAAAATGTCCGAGAAGAACTCTGCCAGGTTGAAGACTCCGTACACCACCCAGTAGGTCAGCCATATTGTGTCATCCTCTTTAGTTGAGCTCTCGATGGCTTTGATACTGAACAAGGAACACAGACCTTCAAATAACCTTCAGCCACATCCACCCAAAGGGACATACTGTATGTAAATACCCACCTAAACATCTAATGGGACACCCCTAACACACACACATATAGTTAAGCTTTCAGGAGCCCTGTCTCTGGATAGGGCAGGAGAGAGAATCACAGTTCAGCCATCAATTTCCTTTGG
Source organism: Anguilla rostrata (assembly GCF_018555375.3). Lineage (NCBI taxonomy): Eukaryota > Metazoa > Chordata > Actinopteri > Anguilliformes > Anguillidae > Anguilla > Anguilla rostrata. Next base: position 1,295,793 of record NC_057938.1, on the reverse strand, counting down.
TAAACATTCTCGGTCACCCCCTGCTCCAAAATCCACAATTACAATAGCACCCCCCGCCCCCCCAATCCTATTCCATCCCGGTGTGTGTGGGGAGGGGCCCAAATAAAATTTTGTATAGGGTCCCCAAAACGTTTTTTTTTCCCCCCAGGGAGCATAGTGTGCTCCTAATTTGGGAAATTTAGGAGCACACTAAAGCATTCAAGTTGGTACATGTTCTCCTGAATTATTTTTCCCAGTCAGCACACATCAATTTTCAGGAGCAAATGCTCATTGAATGGGAGCATTGTAGAGCACAGCCTCCTGCACATATTGAGCTAATGGTCTAGAGCAGGGCTGCCCAACTCTGTTCCTGCAGATCTACCATCCCCTCAGTTTTCACCCTAACAAAGCACACCTAGAGATCTAGTTCAGCTAATTAGTAGAGTCAGGTGCGCCAAATCAGGGTTGAAATGAAAACCTCCAGGACGGCAGATCTCCAGAGCAGGGTTAGGCAGCCCTGGTCTAAAGGGACATCCCTCACGCTCAGTCAGGGGTCTTAAGGCACATTCCTCACATACACACTCTGCTCACAGGCTAAAGGGACATCCCTCACGCTCAGCCAGTGGTCTTAAGGCACATTCCTCACATACACACTCTGCTCACAGGCTAAAGGGACATCCCTCACGCTCAGCCAGTGGTCTTAAGGCACATTCCTCACATACACACTCTGCTCACAGGCTAAAGGGACATCCCTCACGCTCAGTCAGTGGTCTTAAGGCACATTCCTCACATACACACTCTGCTCACAGGCTAAAGGGACATCCCTCACCTAACCAGTGATGCCTAGGCGACATCACTCACTACAGGGTGAGCTACAGGCTGGAGGGACCCATACCTCAGACAGTGAAGAATCCGCTACATGCTGGCTAAGGTGCATCTCGCTCAGCCGTGGTCTTGGATGTCATGCTTGTGTGGGTCTCTTGTGTGTGGGTGAATGTCAGTATGGTGAGCTGCAGCTGTACCGTGCATCTCCGACAGCATGTGAGGGGTAGTGTGTGTGTGTGTGCTGTGTGTGAGTGTGTGTGTGTGTGTTGTGTGTGTATGTGTGTGTGTGCGTGCGTGCGTGCATGTGCGGAAGCAGTGTCCTGACACTGGAAGCTCACGTTTCCTCATTATAGGGCTCGCTGTCAATCAATGGACTTTTTTTCTTGTTGTTGCCTGGATACCCATCTACCCCCCCCTCAGGGGCCTGGGTCTCTGTGAAGCTGCTCTGTGACAGCGGCCGTTCTGAACAGCACTGCTGCAGTGAAACTGAGGGAAGCAGAGCGGAGCGTGCAGGGGTACTCACGAGACGTATGCAGGGTACACAAACCCAATCAGGTTGCAGAGGAGCGACGCGCCATAGCCGAACATCAAATACACACCAATCACAGCCAGCGCACCTGCGGCGGAAACACACACGGGAGCTGTTAGAGATCACACACACAGCCTCACTGCGTGGGCAGCAGCGCACGTCAGCATTCACCCTTTCAAGAGCAGGTTCTTTTGGAATGTTTTTTTTTTTCCCGGGTGTTCTAGAACTCCACAGACCACTGGTGATTGTTACAGCAGCATTAGAATGTTCAGTTAAGAACCTTCAGACCACATGTGACCTCACACCTTAAAGAGCTTAGGGTTCTTTTTTCCCCCCCACAGGCCCCAGCTCTAAGTTAGGTTAATTATGAACCAAAAATCATTTGCATGACAAACTCTCACTTCTTTTCCTCAACATTTCCACTGGTGACACAACCCAGACAAAGATATGGTTCCCTGCAGCCAAGATAGGGCAGCGTTCGAGGAGTGAAGTAAAACCCGGCTCGGCTCAGGGACACGGACTCCCCGCTCTCTGTGGTCCTGCTGGCCGCAAGACACCGGCCCCTCAGCAGCAGGCTGACAGGCGCAGGAGCTCAGCTTAGAGTCTGAGTCAGAGTGACAGAGTCAGAGTGGCAAAGTGTCAGAGTGTCAGCGTCAGAATCAGAGTGTCAGAGAATCAGATTCAGAATCAGAGTGTCAGAGAGTCAGAGTGTCAGAGAGTCAGAGTCAGAATCAGTGTCAGAGAGTCAGAGTGTCAGAGAGTCAGAGTCAGATTCAGTGTCAGAGAGTCAGATTCAGAATCAGAGTGTCACAGAGTCAGAGTGTCAGAGAGTCAGATTCAGAATCAGAGAGTCAGAGTCAGAGTGTCAGAGAGTGAGATTCAGAGTGTCAGAGAGTGAGATTCAGAATCAGAGTGTCAGAGAGTCAGAGTGTCAGAGAGTCAGATTCAGAATCAGAGTGTCGGGTGGTGAGACCTAGGAATCAATGTCAAGAAGCTCACAGGAGTGAAATTCATCAGAGTTGTCCAGCAATGCCATAGATCGTCAGGATGTCATGGATGCGCAGAAACACCGATTGCTCAAACAGAGTGTGCAGAGACACAAGAGTGTGCAAGGCAATCAAACAGAGTGATCACAGACAAGATGTGATCAAGAACAAACCGATGTGACTGACCCAACTGACTGTGACGCACACCCATACGAAGACATGTCTCACAGCCACAACGCTGACTGAAGACCACACAACCCTGGAGCAGCCCCACACGGATGTGAACACCACACACTTACGTGATGCACAGCCATACCCGTACCCACCACCACCCTGCCCCACAGCACCCGACTCGGACTGCACAGCCAACACAAACCGGTGACCGCAAGCCACACCCGACTGACGCACCAACACAAACCGACTGTGACTGCGCAGCCAACACAAACCCGACTGTGACTGCACACCCAACACAAACCCGACTGTGACTGCACACCCAACACAAACCCGACTGTGACCGCACACCCAACACAAACCCGACTGTGACTGCACACCCAACACAAACCCGACTGTGACCGCACACCCAACACAAACCCGACTGTGACTACACAGCCAACAGCCCGCAGAACCAGTTTAGCTGCAGCTCTGTGAGAGCAGGCCAGCGAGCGCAACATTTGTGTAAGAAAATCATGGCCAGATTCCAGCGGGTGTCCAGGATCAAAAATGCTAAATAATATTTTATATTTTAACATTTCTCCCTAAGCACTGAAACCATTTCCACAAGCACTGATAACAAGCCTGCACAGGTCCTACCCAATCACATCCATCGACCCGAGCGTGTGAAAGAAGCTTCAGAGTCTGCTGGGTTTACTGGGCCAAATGTTTCAGGTGAAGGACAGCAACAACCCAGTGGGGTCTGCATGCAAATGCCCTTCTAAGACAAACACATTTATTTAATTCAGTAAAAGCCGTTATACAGAATCACTTCATTTTAATTTATGCAGCCTGAAACTAGGGGCGACATAGCTCAGGAGGTAAGAGCGGTTGTCTGGTAGTCGGAGGGTTTCCGGTTCGATCCCCGCCCTGGGTGTGTCGAAGTGTCCCTGAGCAAGACACCTAACCCCTAACTGCTCTGGTGAATGAGAGGCATCAATTGTAAAGCGCTTTGGATAAAAGCGCTATATAAATGCAGTCCATTTGAAACTGATTTTTAAAAATTCTGTAAAAGCCTTTACACATCACAGAAAACACGTGAATGCATGACGTCAGAGCAGCAGTGTGGATCGGTGGTCAGAGCAGCAGTGTGGAGCAGTGGTCAGAGCAGCAGTGTAGAGCAGTGGTCAGAGCAGCAGTTAGAGCAGCAGTGCAGAGTAGTGCTCAGAGCAGCAGTGTGGAGTAGCGGTCAGAGCAGCAGTGTGGAACAGTGGTCAGAGCAGCAGTGTGGCAGTCAGTAGCTCAGAGCAGCAGTGCGAGTAGTGCTCAGGCACATGTGATAGCGGTCAGAGCAGCAGTATGATTCTGGCAACTGATGATAAAAGATATAAATGTGTAAGTGATGCACTGAAAGGTGCTTTCAGAAAGCAGCCAGTTTACGATAAGCAGAGGAAACGCTGGACAAACTGTGGATCCCGAATACAGCTGAGACATTAAATCTGCGGGGATGCAGACGTGAGCCCCTCCCTTCACACAGAAATGGATCCACACGGGGCCCTGTTACCGTGTTAAAAATACCCCCCAGCACCAGCTGCAGACGCCCAAGGAGTCGGGACTACAGGCTAGCCGGGAATAACACCCTGAGCTGCAGCATCATCACCCCTCCGAAACCCACCGGATGACCTCTGCTATTTCACGCAAGTGCAAGAGAGAGTGAACCAGGGGCCAACCACCATTAAACAACAGGAGAAGAAGAAGAAGAAGGGCGGGAATAACAGGAAGAATAAGAGAAGAGAATAATAAACTATCAGGGATGGAAACAACGTTGTAAATATTAGGGGGTTTTTTATCCTTCCGACTGTAACGGCAATCTTAACGTTGCTCCATACAGCCTATTGCCTAGATTTCGTTATACATCGTTTCGTCACCATGACAGCGCAGAGCTAGCAAAATTGCTCTTAGATTTTGCGCAATTTACATTATGTTTGCGCGGACCGGTCAAGCCTGTAGGAATTCTAAAAGCAGAAGTTTTCGTGTCCGTCGAATAAAAGATGATAATCGACACTTCCCCATCCTCGCGACCGTCACAATTTATCACGTGTAATGATGACAACTGGCGTCTGCCAAATGAATGTAATGTAATGAAATCTACTAAACAAACGAGTGCCCCAATAATTATTTTGTTATGCACTAGGCTGTATACATATCATGTATAGGCCTATGGTGTGCAGCGCAACAGTGAAATGACATTAAACCAGGCAGAAGCCGCGTTCGTCCTGCCGCTCCAAGTTAAACCGTGTGCAGTGTAAATTAAACACTACGGTGATCTGGAAGCGGCAACCCGAACCGCATACGCCCCGTAGTTTACACAGGCCGTATATCGCAAGTCATTAACGAAGGGCCGAAGACATAAACAGCCTTTGTAAAGGTTAGAGTTATAGCTGTACGCATTAATTGAAACGTACTTGTGATTAGTCTATAAATGTATTGAATTCTTGTTTTGTGAACAAAATTTGCTGCTAAAACCAATCATATAACTCTTTCTGTAGTGTGGCGCGGCACCCCGTATTTTATACTGTAAACCAGCAGAACACAATAATCTGGAATTGTTTTCAATATTTTTAAAGCATCCCAGTGATTTGTTATTTTAACGCAAAAAAAGTGGAATTGTTGAATCCCGAGATCGTAAAATACTCCGTTTGTTGTCTGCATTTTGCACAACTCACTGATAACACAACATGTTTAAAGTTCGCGTCTGTGATAACTTAAACTGTCTACGTGTTAAAGTCAGCGACCACAGAGTACCAGCGGAACCTTGCGCTGGTGTCTGGGCACCATATTACATAACGTCCCTCTAAAGCAACTCGCATTCAGTGCTCTAAAACTGAGCTGCACAGAAAAACCAGTCGGTCTGACAGTAAATCCGGTAACTTACCAAACAAGATTAACTTTTTTTGTACCCCAGTCTTCTCCTCTATCTTCCCCAGCCAGTCCGTTACAGCGTTCTTCTCGTTCAGGAACTTGTCAATGCGGTCGAGCAGGTCGCCTAACATAATTGCTAGCGGTGAGCGGTTCTCTTCAAAAATCCAATTAATTAAATTTGACCGTAAATAGGGAATTGGACAAAATAAAAACGCACGCTGGTCGTTGTATCCGTCGTTGGCTTACATATGCTGTATAGTTCACCTCTTTAATTTCGCTGACCGAACACAGTGTGTACTTCGCAACTGTGCGGTCTCTCTTGCCAAGTCACCACGTCACTGTACGGGAGGCCGACTCTATTCGTGCATAGTGACCAATCGGAGGCACCGAGAGGCCCGAGGGGGGTGAGAGATACTCAACAGGTAACCGACAGCACTGATGGTAGCTTACACGTGCCCGGGGGGATAACGGCATTTGGCCCAACATAAAATAAATATACCATGACTTGTTTTAACGCGCCTATTTAGTGGTTTCCAAAGATAACCAAAGCGTCATGCGTTGATGCATTTTTCTGGTTGCATTTTTATCCCTACCAGTCCCAAACAGAAACTCATCTTATGAAACCAGCTGAAGTTTCATAAATTTGACATTAAAATAAAGCAGGAGAACAGATTTCACTATTTTCAAAAGTTAAACGATCATCAAAGTGAGAATAAATATGAGCGAAAACGTTCTAATAAGGAGCGACACGCTGGGAAATGGAATCTGGTGCCATAAAATGTAACAAAGATGGCCGCCATTCCAGCTCATAAACACCAAGCATAGTCAGCTGCATCAAAAGTCCAGTTTTTAAAATATTTATAAAAAGGAAAGACGGGAGCCCGCACTCTTGATGAATAGATATAGATTATGAATGTCTACGCAACAAAATCATTTTCATTTTTATTCCTATTTGGACAAAGAGACAGACATGTTTCGGCCTAAGCCGTCCTCAGTGTCTAAAATATTTATAAACACTACTCCCTTTTAAATATAAATAAAAACTTATAATACATAATAAAAAATTATGCACTTATAAATTACATTTGGATGAAGTAGTTTGAGAATAGATTCAAGAACTTCCAGGATTAGACATTGAATCTTGTTAGATACTAAATACCTACAAATATATACCTTTAGGTGCATCTTTTGAAGTTAAGATGAAACTGACATCTTTTGCATTTTGTTTAGCTCACAATCCCAAACAGTGACATAATCACCTGGCGTTTCTGGGTCTAATTTTACGATATGGATGGCCAGAAACCTGGAAGCTGACATCTACATTTTTCTGAGTGGTTCACATTTCAGGCGGAAATCATGGAAATTATTTGGCCTGAAGCTGGAGATTACAGCTGGTCGGATTTGGAAATTATTTGTCTACAAAATATCCTGTTGTAAGAAGCAGAAATAAGCTTCCATTTAAAAAAAATAAATATTCAAAAGCTGAGCTGCTTTACCTCGTAGCATATTCATGTTTGGTCTCCGCAAAGACCGAGGATAACGAACCTTTGGATTGTAATATCATAGTGCTCACCTCAGATTCTACACAAGGCAACATTAATGCATACATTTGTCAGTTTTTGCGGTCGCCATCAGAGGAATCTGAAAGTTGCATCTGAGCCTGGTGTTGTGTGGGGTGTGCAGGGTCTTACAGCTCACCTGGCATTTTTACATTTTCATCCCTGGCTTTCTGAAATATTCAGCTGTTTTTTTGGTTTTTGGACTTCAATCTTGGTTTTCTAGGCACTATTGGAAGAAACAAACTGTGGTTTGTTTGGTATTTCTCTTTCATTCATTTATTTTTTGGCTTTAAATTGTCTATGTCTGTAACATTGTTCATTGTTTTTTTTTTACTGTAGTCAACTTCATTCCTTATGATTAGTTGAGGCATTGCATACTTCAGGATTTGCAATTAATAATAAATCTCTTCATTTTAATCTGCTGGAAGTTGATAATGCTTAATCGCATTGTCTGCATCAGGATTCAGCATTTAATTAATAAATCTTTGATAAAATTAACAATGAATTTTACTGAACTACTTATACACGTGAGGGTCAAACGGTTAACTGCTGGACTCATCGTTTCTGACTCACTACCGACACCTTCAGCTGTGGAACCCCTCTGTACCACCTGCCAATAAACAAAACACAAAATATGGGTGGACTGCCTGCTCTCCTTTTTAAAAAAAAGAAAAAGAAAAAGTAAAACATTTTAGAAAGTGAAAGGGTGAAGGGGAGGTTGCTGAGGGTCCGGCTGAAAGCTGTAACTTTGTGCTGCTGAACGTGGAAGAGTGAAGTGACGAGTAAATCATCTCCCACAAGCCTTCAGTCCATTTTGGTTTATTTTTTGTTTGTTTTTTTGCTGTGCGATTACCCAGTATGTATTAGATAAAAAAAACAGGGTATGTTTCCCGGATCCACTCAAACAGGAAGTGAAATTCGGTGGCCCTGCAGGAATAAATTGTTGCCGGCCAGCGCAGAACAGGAACCAGGCATCTCTACAGGTTTCCAATTCCACCACCTCAGTTCACAATTGTTTTTTTTGTTTTTTTTTTTTTTGGTGGTTCAGGGGCATATGTTGTGGCATACTTTACATTACACTACGGACATTTAGCAGGTGCTCTTATCCATCTTACAAAGCTTAATTTTTTTTTGGCATTTTTACATTTACATAGTATTTACATTTACACTGCTGGATGTATATGGAAACAGTTTGGTTGCAAGGCCAGTTCCTTAACCATTATGCTATACTGTCATCATACATTTAGCGTACAGTCTCTGTGTTGGCTCCTCCCCCACCAACTGGCATTGGTTGTCTGACAAAGCCTGTCTAGCACAGCAACGAGCCAGCTGATTAACAGGAGGCAGCCTTGCTGAGAGGCTGAATCGTCTGAATGAAAACACCTGAAAATAACTGTTAGAGAAACGTTTAGGGAACCCACTGTGGGTCTCCTGCATAAAGCGGGCATGAGTGGTATCCATGACGATACCTGCACTTACCTGTGGTGCTGTGCATTGCATCCACCCGTCAGGTGCCAGGCTGGTGTCTGCAGAGTGTGTGTGTGGGGTGTGGGGAGGGGGGGCAGAAGGCAGAGAGAGAGAGAAGCCATTTGATGAAAACAATGCAGGGAAGGTTCTTTGTTGTATCATTAATACAAGATTTCTAAGCATCCCAATATCTCATGTAAAAGTCATATTGGACTCTTACCAAATCATCACACAGGCGATCACATTTACACCCTACATACTCCAACTAAGAATGATTTATTATTAATTCATTACCCAAAATGAAACAGTTTCTATATAGTTCATTGACTTCCAAAAACACATATCCGCCTGAGACCCTGAAGAGAAAAGGATTTTTTTTTATTATTATAATACAATGTCTTGGATGACACAAATATTTTTTACTGAATCTCCCTTGTCCAGGTTACAGTAGGGCTTGCATATGCTAGAGAAATACAGTCAGACCTGGGCTCTGACAGTAAATCAAATTAAAAGAAAACGAATGACCTTCCAAAAAAAGATCAAGATCTCAGAAAAATACACTTAATTTCAGAACAGGGGCAAATCACATTGGAACACATTGGAACATTGCACACATTATAACTACTTAGGCCTGAAAAAGTTGTTCTGTTTATTTCAAGCTCTCAGTAAATTAACTGAAACAGAAAGCAGGCAATGCAGGGCATCGTAGGCCCATTTCTGTGATTTTGTTGGTTGTTTTATGATTGAATGATTGTAAGGTTAAGGTAGCAACTAGTAAAGCTTGTTCAAAATCCCCCGTGATAAAAACAAATGGAAAAATTTAACTCTGGACTAAACTTGTCTCCGTCACACTCAAACTAAACACCATAACAGACGAATCAACTCACATAATGTCATTAATTTAAAGACTGAAATATTTATGAATTCATAGAGTTACTGCGAGTCAGGCCCTCTAACAGGGGAAACCTCCCCTAACCTCCCCCTCCTCCTGTAGGAGAAACCGCCCCTAACCTCCCCCTCCTCCTGTAGGGGAAACCTCCCCTAACCTCCCCCTCCTCCTGTAGGGGAAACCACCCCTAACCTCCCCCTCCTCCTGTAGGGGAAACCGCCCCTAACCTCCCCCTCCTCCTGTAGGAGAAACCACCCCTAACCTCCCCCTCCTCCTGTAGGAGAAACCACCCTAACCTCCCCTCCTCCTGTAGGAGAAACCGCCCCTAACCTCCCCTCCTCCTGTAGGAGAAACCCCCCTAACCTCCCCTCCTCCTGTAGGGAAACCACCCTAACCTCCCCTCCTCCTGTAGGAGAAACCGCCCTAACCTCCCCTCCTCCTGTAGGAGAAACCACCCTAACCTCCCCTCCTCCTGTAGGGAAACCACCCCTAACCTCCCCTCCTCCTGTAGGAGAAACCGCCCTAACCTCCCCTCCTCCTGTAGGAGAAACCGCCCCTAACCTCCCCCTCCTCCTGTAGGAGAAACCTCCCCTAACCTCCCCCTCCTCCTGTAGGGGAAACCGCCCCTAACCTCCCCCTCCTCCTGTAGGGGAAACCACCCCTAACCTCCCCTCCTCCTGTAGGAGAAACCGCCCTAACCTCCCCCTCCTCCTGTAGGAGAAACCGCCCCTAACCTCCCCCTCCTCCTGTAGGAGAAACCGCCCCTAACCTCCCCTCCTCCTGTAGGGGAAACCACCCCTAACCTCCCCCTCCTCCTGTAGGAGAAACCGCCCCTAACCTCCCCCTCCTCTTGTAGGAGAAACCCCCCCTAACCTCCCCCTCCTCCTGTAGGAGAAACCACCCCTAACCTCCCCCTCCTCCTGTAGGAGAAACCGCCCCTAACCTCCCCCTCCTCCTGTAGGAGAAACCGCCCCTAACCTCCCCCTCCTCCTGTAGGAGAAACCTCCCCTAACCTCCCCTTCCTCCTGTAGGAGAAACCGCCCCTAACCTCCCCTTCCTCCTGTAGGAGAAACCGCCCCTAACCTCCCCCTCCTCCTGTAGGAGAAACCACCCCTAACCTCCCCCTCCTCCTGTAGGGGAAACTGCCCCTAACCTCCCCTCCTCCTGTAGGGGAAACTGCCACTAACCTCCCCCTCCTCCTGTAGGAGAAACCGCCCTAACCTCCCCTCCTCCTGTAGGAGAAACCGCCCCTAACCTCCCCCTCCTCCTGTAGGGGAAACCTCCCCTAACCTCCCCCTCCTCCTGTAGGGGAAACCTCCCCTAACCTCCCCCTCCTCCTGTAGGGGAAATCTCCCCCTCCTCCTGTAGGAGAAACCACTCCTAACCTCCCCCTCCTCCTGTAGGGGAAATATCCTCCTCCTGTAGGGGAAATCACCCCTAACCTCCCCCTCCTCCTGTAGGGGAAATCTCCTCCTTCTCCTGTAGAGGAAATCACCCCTAACCTCCCCCTCCTCCTGTAGGGGAAACCACCCCTAACCTCCTCCTCTTCCTGTAGGAGAAACCTCCCCCTCCTCCTGTAGGGGAAATCTCCTCCTTCTCCTGTAGAGGAAATCACCCCTAACCTCCCCCTCCTCCTGTAGGGGAAACCACCCCTAACCTCCTCCTCTTCCTGTAGGAGAAACCTCCCCCTCCTCCTGTAGGGGAAACCGCCCCTAACCTCCTCCTCTTCCTGTAGGAGAAACCTCCCCCTCCTCCTGTAGGGGAAACCGCCCCTAACCTCCCCCACCTCCTGTAGGGGAAACCTCCCCCTTGTCCTGTAGGGGAAACCGCTCCTAACCTCCTCCTCCTCCTGTAGGGGAAACCTCCCCTAACCTCCCCCTCCTCCTGCAATTTTTAAACCACCTGCACTTTGACCTCGTTTTATAACGTCCCATCCCTTTGGCACTCTCTAATGATGTCACACAAAGCCAGGAAGGTTCTAGAAAACACACTGATCTGTCACTGGCTCAGGATGTAAGCCGGTGAATGAATATGAATACATGTAAACTTATACTTCATAAAGAGGACAGTCATGTATAAATATGAGGTCTGTTTGTCTTGCGTATGCAAATTTTGTGCGCGTTAGTCAAACACGCAAATGGTTATGTGGCAGCAGTGTACTGGAATGGTTAGGGAACTGGGAGTGCAAACTGAAAGACTGCGGGTTTGAGTCCCGTTAGGGGCACTGCTGTTGTGCTCTTGAGCAAGGTGCTGAATTACTTCCTTAAAATGCCCAGCTGTCCAAAGCGATTGTATGTAAAAATATAATCTATGTACAGTCACTCTGCATAAGCAGATCTGCTAAATGGCAACATATAATGCAATGATCAGAGTTACAGTGAGGGAAATCACGTTACAGTGAGGGAAATCGCGTGTTCATTCATTCATGCGACACATGAGTGCTCAAACCGAAAGAGTAAAATGTAAAGATTCTGATTCTTGTCTTCTAGCTCTGCAACCTCCTGCCTCAGCTTTATTTGAATCTCCATGTTAAGTGTTGCATTCGCTTTATAACTTTTAAGAGTAACTGCATTCTCTGTGACTTCCTGTTGAAGATTATGGTTTTCTATCTCTACAGCGTCTAATCTCTGTAAGAAATCTGTCTCTGATGCCAATATGTCTGCTGGCCACACATTCCCTTGATCTTATCATTATCACAATACAGTTGGTACAATGGTAGAATAGCGACTGAGAGTGAAACATTGGGAACCATTCAAGTCAACAGACGTGCTAATTCAATCACAACAGGACGGCCAATACAGTACGGCCTAATTGATAGGTGTTACAAGAACTGACTACATCCGTCTTGGTATGTGCATTCAACACTCCTGATCAAAGCTTCGAAAACAAATAAGAAGCAGCCTCTGGAAAGGTTCGTGGTTCAGTCTGACTCTGCTGAATCCAAGGTGTCATTCGTGCGCTTTGTCACTGCCGGTATTGGAAATAAACTTTGTACTTTTTCATCACGTTCGAGAGACGTCTTTTTTTCCTTACATCTCTTTTTAGTCGTTTTGTAAGATGCCAGAATCGCTTGCAATGCTGTTGCAATCTTCCCTTCCTTATTTTTAGGTAATTCTGGATCGTTTTCAAACTGAGACGATGCCCACTCGTAAGACTTGGTTCTCTACCCCCTCAAGCACACTGCGTTTGCCATGTTTAGCAATGTACCTAAACCACAACCTCTAATTTATAGTTACACATAATACACGAACAATAGTGCTAAACCAGCGTTCCTGACTCGAGAAAAAAATTTGCAATCTAATCACGTGAGTGAGAGATTAGAATAATTTTTTACTACTCAAATTACACAAAATTTAAGAATCTATGTCCCAGTACTTGGGAACCAATAAATTCTACAGACCAGTTACTTTAGGTCAATGTTCTAACCCAGTGGTTCTCAAACTCAGTCCTGGGGGACCCCTGTGTATGCTGGTTTTCATTCCAACCTCAACAGCAATCCCAGAATTTTAACAAGCTGCTAATTTTTCTTAATTAGGTGCTTTCATGTTAGAGCTGTCCCATCTTATCAGAAGACAGTGTGGGTCACACACTGACCGATCTATGATCAATGTTAGATGCTTTAGTGATGATCGGTAGAATCAGGTGGCACCACAGGCCCTTCTGAATCGTCAAACATGAAGACTAAGAATTAAGCTGTTAATTCTGGTGCTGTGAGGTGCAATGAACCGCATCACAGGTCCCAGGACTGAAACCAGCATACACGGGTCCCCAGGCAACCAGTACAGGCCAGGACTGAAACCCAGCATACACAGGGGTCCCCCAGGACTGAAACCCAGCATACACAGGGGTCCCCCAGGACCCAGTTTGAGAACCACTGTTCTAACCGTTGCATTATCTAGTTGCTTTAAGACAAACAGCTACCATGTTATAGTACTTCGGACACAGGTCGAGGATTCCAGTTACTTTCGGAATACTATTTTACAAGTTACAACAGTGCCACGCTCCGTCGAGCACGATCCAGTTATTCTTCATTCCAGTGTGTCGGAATTAAAACTCTTACTGCCAGTATGTGAAAACAAACAAAACTGTCCCAGTCCTTAAAACACCTTTCAAGGGTTTTTTTTTTTTTTTTTTTTTTTAAAACGAGGGGGTTCCCTAAAATACAAACCAGCAGCATGAAAGAAGAAACCGCGTTTCTTACCTTAGTGTCCCCGTTTTTTTTCTTTTTTTCCTCCGAATTCCTCGCTGGGTGGCTCGTCAGTTGTAAGGAAAAAAAGGACGTCTCTCGAACGTGATGAAAATATACAGTTTTATTTTCAACATAAAACATACAAGTTTATTTTCAATACCGGCAGTGACAAAGCGTACGAATGACACTTCGGATTCAACAGAGTCTGGCTGAAGCACAAACTTTTCCAGCGGCTGCTTCTCATTCGTTTTCGAAGCTTTGATCAGCAGTTGAATGCACATTCTAAGAATAATGTAGTCAGTTTTGTGACACCCATCAAATAGGACGTAGAGTATTGGCCTTCCTGCTGTGATTGTATTAGCATGTCTGTTGACTCGGGTGGTTCCCAATCTCTCACTCACGGTCGCTGTTCTACCATTGTACCCACTGTATTGTAATAATGATAAGATCAAGGGAATGTGTGGCCAGAATACATATTGGCATCAGAGACAGATTTCTTACAATGTGTAGGTGTTTTAAGGGAAGGAACAGTAAATACCCAGGAACACTGAGGCCTTCTTGCTGGACTTTGCCGTGTTGTCGTGGCACAAATTTGGCTTGCCCTTCACATGCTACCAGGTCCTGCTGCTTACCAGAGTTCTCCTGCAGGGGGCAGCAGAGAGACAGGGCTCAGAGACAGCAGTCTCAGAACATTACTACATAGACTACTGGTACTGCACCCTGGTCCTGGACAGCCACAATAGCTGGTAGTTTTTGTTCCCATCTTAAACTTAGTAAACAATGTTAGACCCAAGTAACCAGGTGAGGTGGAATAACTTTGTAATCCTCCATTTCAATTGATTGATTAAGTGCCAACCTTTACACTCCCTTTACACTACATTTTAAGCTCTCTTAGACTGGCCACATATCAGATAAATTATTATTAACATATCAGCTTAACTGTACTCGATGAAATGGTCTAGAACCAGGGTAACAGACCCCTGTTCCAGACAGAAGAATTTGGGTACTGCTGTAATTGCACAGTGATGTGAACGAATTCTGTCAAGGTTTTGTGTTTGACTCCTGGAATGCTATGCTCCCCAAACTGAAATGAATTTGGGGCACAGAAGGTCCTTTTCATTTCATCAAGTGTGCTGTGTCCCAATCCAGAGAACGCGAAACAAAGCTGCAGGAACAAGTGTTTTTTTCTTTTTTCTTTCTTTCTTTTTTTACCAGCAGGGGGCAGTATTCCTTCTGGACCAAATAAATTCCAGCATCCCAGCAGCATACTGTAGATGGCGTTGTGCCGCGATGTTGATCTCAGATTCTGACTCCCTGTGCTCATTGAAGGTCCCATGGCGTTTTTTCAAAGAGTAGTGGTGTTAACCTCAGTGTCCGAGATTATACAAACATTAAATGCATGAAAAATAAAAATGCATTATTATGGACTTAATGCATGTTTCTGCAATTATGGTAGTTGTTATAATGTTCAGGTTTTCTCGCAACGAAAACTATTACAGGTCATGCATTAGCCATTCAAACAGGCCTAGTCTTTAGTATTAGATTTAATCATTTCACTATCCAGAGGCCTCCTACAACAAGGTTTTAAGTGTTTAAAAGATTCCGTTACATCAATGTCTGGGTCACACAGGGTTCAATTATGAGGAGTCTAAATTATAGCCATTAACAGCAGTAGCGTATTTTACGTAGCATAGCGGTAATAGTGGTGATAACATAGGGTGACACAATGCATTACACCATCTTGATTTAAAAAAAGGGTACCTTGTGGCGGTCTGGTCACGCCCATCTTACGTTTGACGTATTTGACAGGTGACGCAGTGCGTCCCGCACGTAATGCCAGAGAACTGCACTGACCCGAGGACACAGGAGGTAAGAATGAACTTTTCCAACACAAATCCCAAAATCTAACAAAAAGCTACGACAGCAACGAATACGCACAGCTTGAGACTGTCAGCTATGCAAGCAGAAATGGCGAAGGGACGCCGCGTAAATTTGTCCGATCCTTTGTTGAGCGACACAGTAGCTTGCTAGCCGACGTTAACTGGAAATGCCTTTGTTTTTCGGGCATGTGTTCGCTAGGTCGCCAGTAAGCGAGTCAGCTTGACAGTTCTAACAAAAGGCGACCAGCACACATAGGTGGAAGTCTCTCGTTAGTGTTGATTTATGCTTCTTTCTTTTCATTATCAAAAATAAATGACTAGCTCACCACGTTAGCCATCTGACAGTTTTAAAAAGCTGGTTTCTGGGGTGAACGGTTTTAGCTACCAAGCTGAACACAGACTAAGTAGACAGCGAGCTAGAGCAACAGCCTTGCGTTTTGGGCTTGCTGGCTGCGTGAACTGGGCCGTTTTCATAAACGAAATCGCGTGTTAGTGGGAAGTCGTGGTGTTCTGCCAAATATAGCATCGTTTCCAAGTTCCTGTAAATTCATGATGCTAGCTGGACGGCGCATGCTCGCCAGAGCAGCTCATGCTGTCATTCTGTGGATTCCTTACGCATGCCACTGTAAGATTCTGTTGCCATAGTCTTTCATTCTGACGTTCAGTGATAGATCGCTGTTGCTTTACACAATACGGATATCGTAGAGAAATTTGTCGAAGATTGAACAGGTCCCTCGATCGTGCTGGTAGCTGCAATTCAGTTGCAGTCAGCAAGTGTCAGTACATTTCTCAGTTGGAAACATTACTGAGATAAAAGGGGCACTTTAACTAGTTGTCTACACTAACTATGTTGTGGATATGCCAGTATGTGGTAAACACAACTGAAATGCAGGCAGCAAGCTTTTGGCACGTGTTTGGCATTTCTGCTCAAATGTGTGACGTGTGTATATTATATAGTTTTATTAAATGTTTTTTTTTTAATGTCTGTCCCAGGGCACCACACCAAACACTGCATTCTGAGAGGGGTCAGTGCGTCAGATAAAGATGGCCGACACGAAACGTCTCGCCTTCTCTATAATTCAGTTTCTACACAGCCAGCTGCGCTCCAGCGAGCTGTCTGCCGATGCACAGGAGAGCTTAGAAGGTGAGAGAGACGGACCTTCTGAATCTTCTTGAATGTTGGAATCGTGGGTTTATTTTATATATATATGCTCTCCCAGTGAAACTCCTCGCTGTCAGGTGAAAAGAAGCGGCTAACGGCTCCACATGTATCGGAGGAGGCATGTGGTAGTCTGCACCCTCCCCAGACTGACAGAGCGCATCGACCAGGACCGTGATGCACACAGGGAATTGGTATAATGACTAAATTGGGGAGAAAATGGGAAAAAATATATATATAATAAAATAATTTAATAAAAAAACTGCTTTTGTTTCCGGCGTCTCAGTTGCCGTTCAGTGTCTAGAGACGGCGTTCGGCGTGTCCACTGAAGACCAGAGCCTGGCCGTGTCCAAGAGTTTGCCGGAGATATTTGCGTCTGCCACAAGCGAGGTGAGGATGTGCGCTGCAGCGGTGAGGGATGTGGGCTGCAGTGCGTTCGTCAGGCTGGTCACTGTGGGGTGTGCTTCAGTGAATGCCCAGGTTTATAGAAAGCACTGGAAGTACAGACAGTGCCCTGCTCCTCACAGAAGAACACCAGGGACCCGGCTCACATGTAAATGTGGAGAATGTAAATGTTGAAGCTCTGGGCTGTACGTGTGTGTGTGTGTGTGAAAATATTCACTGCTCTGTGTGTGTGTGTTTCAGGTGCCAGATGCAGAGCCCCCCCAGGTGGAAGAGAACCCGCTCCTACATGAGCCCACCGTGGAAGAGCTCGCACGGGCTGAGAGACTCAAATCAGATGGTGAGCGTGTGTGTGTGTCCATGCGCATTATATATTTCAGCTCAGTGTGATTGTTCACCACTCCACTCCTCCCCCACACCGATGAGAGGACCAACAATCTAATGCGCCCCCCTGCCCCCTGCCCCCCCCAGGCAATGAGCAGATGAAGCTGGAGAACTTTGGCGCCGCGGCGGAATTCTACACCAGAGCCATAAAGCTGAACCCCGAGAACGCCGTTTACTTCTGCAACCGGTACGGAGTCTCCACGGTAACGCGTTCTCGCCCGTTCGGGGCGCTCCCGTCTCCACGGTAACGCTTTTCTTTGGGGCGTTCCAGGGCCGCGGCTTACAGCAAGATGGGCAACTACGCGGGCGCGGTGTCGGACTGCGAGCGCGCCATCGTGATCGACCGCAGCTACAGCAAGGCCTACGGCCGCATGGGGTAGGGGACGAGCGCTCACCGAAAAAACGTCCCGCCACACACCCACCAGAGACTCTTATTTTGGGGGGGGGGGGGGGTGTTTCCCTCAGTTTGAGTGTCTGCTGACAGCTGCTGTAGTCTCAGAATCAGCCTGTCAGGTCTCATTTTGGGGACGCCTGGCGCCTCAGCTTACAGAGAGGCCGACTGACGACCGGAAGGTTAGGGGTTCGAGCCACTGAACCCCGTAACTGCCCCAGGGCCAGTGAACCCCATAACTGCCCCAGTGATCTTAGACCTATATCATGAAGCCAGAGCTGAACATTCTGTGGTTTCAGTCTGATCTTGTCTGACAGGTCAGAAAGCTGGTAAAACATTTCCCATGCCATTTCTCAAAAGAGGAATTTTGTTGGAATGGCCGAAGGTTGTAGAAAGTGACCTTTTTAAGGTTTCCTTTCAAAGCCGTTTGTTAATGTGCAGGACTGTTCCTGCGGCCCACGGGGTTAACGGTTTTAAATAAGGATTTGACTGAGGTGCAGCTAGCAGACAGGCCCCTGGTGCAGGCAGGACAGGTTAGTATGGAAATGACGCACAGACGCCAGTGCTGCAGTGGGGCGCTCAGGCATTTAAATTCGGTAATCCTGTTTCCTGTATACTCCGGCTGTGTGCTGGAAATGTGAAAATTTAAAAAGTGTGTGTGTCTAACGATGTAGGGTGACTGTGGAACTGCATGGTCCTAGTCCATTTAATGTCTTACTTGTGTCCCTGTGTGCGCACGTGTGTGTGCGTGTATGCGCGCGTGTGTGTGTGTGTGTGTGCGCATCCCTGTGTGCACACGTGTGTGTGCGTGTATGCGCGCGTGGGTGTGTGTGTGCGTGTGTGTGTGCGTGCGTGTAAAAGGCTCGCCCTAGCCAGTTTAAACAAACACACGGAGGCCGTGGGATACTACAGAAGAGCCCTGGAGCTGGACCCAGAGAACGAGACCTACAAATCCAACCTGAAAATCGCAGAGCAGAAGATGAAGGAGATGCCAAGCCCAGTGAGTCTGCGCTGTGCCCCACCTGGGAGCCAAACCTGCAACCTCTCTGTTACAAGCCCAGTTCCCTGAAACATTACGCTACCTCCAGGGCTGCGCAGCCCTGTCCCTGGAGATCTACTGTCCTGTAGGCTTTCACTCCAACCCTAACGAAGCACACCTCATTCAACAGCCAGAGATCTCCTTCAGCTGCTAATTAGCAGAATCAGGTGTGCCAAATTAGAGTTGGAATGATAACCTACATGAGGGTAGATCTCCAGGAGCAGCCTTGGGGTGCACTGTACTACTGCATAGTATTATTGAACTGGCTGATGCTTTTCCTGTTTACAATACTTGTGGAAAACAACTGTGACTACACACAGAAGAGACTGTAACATAGGAATTTAGTGCAAGTCTGGCTGGACTCAGCCACTGTGCAAGTGAATGAAATCAGATGTTCATGCGAGTAACATAAATATGGAGAACTGTAGTACTATTCTAAGTTGTAGTACAAACTATCATAATAAAACAGAGGGGAATTAAACAGAGTAAGTATGCAAGTTATCCGCAATTTTGAAAACTCAAGTTCTGTGGTCTGATGTGTGGTCAGCCGTTTTGTGTGTGACTGATTTCGCTCTCTCTCTTTCAGACAGCAGGAGTTGATCTGGCTGGATTCCTAAGTAACCCTAATTTCATGAGCATGGTAAGGGGAAAAAAATGGCTTCTGTAGCAGGTGCTGCTCAGTGATTTCTTGCCATCTAGTGGTGAAATTAGGTAGTGCCGTGACTGCTGTGGGGAGCTGCCTGGCTTCTCCCATTGAGACACTGTGGCTTCTAAAGCAGCTTTCAACAACAAAGCACTAAAACCGATTGGTTTAACTTACCAAAATGACTAATCGTTTTAATTATTGCTTTTTTTCAGGCAGCTAATCTAATGAACAACCCTCAAGTTCAGCAAATGTAAGTGGAATTTTAAAATCTCTCCTCTGTAAAATAATGTAAGCCCTGATTGTTGCCATGAGGTCACATTACAGAAACATCATGGATTCACAAGGGAGGATGATGATGATGAGGGTTTGCCAGTCAGAAAGTCAGACTTTTAAAAAAAACATGTTAACTCAGAGAACAGCAGATATCCTTCAAGTTAACCAACAACTTTTTTTTTTCTCTCTAATTTTTCTCTAATATTCACAAAATAAGTGTTTTTATGTAAAACCTTTTCAGCAGCATTTTGCTGCCAGTGCTCAGGCATGTGCAGGAGTGAGATCAGATTTTACCGACCTTCTCCAGAGTGGCATTTTCTCAGGAAGCCGGGTCTGCTGGGGCTCACCCATCTGGTGTAGAGAGGTGCTGCGATGTTGCAGCTGCGTTGTGTGAACGTTGTGAGGACGTTGCGATGTTGAGGCTGCGTTGTGTGAACGTTGCGATGTTGGGGCTGCGTTGTGTGAGCGTTGTGAGGACGTTGCGATGTTGGGGCTGCGTTGTGTGAAGCGTTGAGGGACGGCGATGTGAGTGCTCGTGTGTGAACGTTGATGAGGACAGCGTTGCGATGTTGCAGCTGCGTGGGGAACGTTGAAGGACGTTGCGATGTTGGGGCTGCGTTGTGTGAACGTTGAGAGGACGTTGCGATGTTGCAGCTGCGTTGTGTGAACGTTGAGAGGACGTTGCGATGTTGCAGCTGCGTTGTGTGAACGTTGAGAGGACGTTGAGATGTTGGGGCTGCGTTGTGTGAACGTTGAGAGGACGTTGCGATGTTGGGGCTGCGTTGTGTGAACGTTGAGAGGACGTTGTTCAGTCTCCCGGTCTGTTGGGTCGCTCAGGATGTCGGGGATGATGTCGGGAATGTACAGCTCCCAGGGAACTGGCGCCACCCCTGGAGTGCCGGGATCGAACGACCTGTCCGGCCTCATCCAAGCGTGAGTTTACATGCGCCCGCCAGCAGGGACCTGCACCCAAAAACACACCCGCCTCCCCGCAGGGACCTGCACCCAGAAACACACCCGCCCGCCCGCAGGGACCTGCACCCAGAAACACACCCGCCCGCCCGCAGGGACCTGCACCCAGAAACACACCCGCCCGCCCGCAGGGACCTGCACCCAGAAACACACCCGCCTGCCCGCAGGGACCTGCACCCAGAAACACACCCGCCTGCCCGCAGGGACCTGCACCCAGAAACACACCCGCCCGCCCGCAGGGACCTGCACCCAGAAACACACCCGCCCGCCCGCAGGGACCTGCACCTAGAAACACACCCGCCCGCCCGCAGGGACCTGCACCTAGAAACACACCCGCCCGCAGGGACCTGCACCCAAAACACACCCGCCTGCCCGCAGGGACCTGCACCCAGAAACACACCCGCCCGCCAGCAGGGACCTGCACCTAGAAACACACCCGCCCGCAGGGACCTGCACCCAAAAACACACCCGCCCGCCCGCAGGGACCTGCACCCAGAAACACACCCGCCCGCCCGCAGGGACCTGCACCCAGAAACACACCCGCCCGCCCGCAGGGACCTGCACCCAGAAACACACCCGCCTGCCCGCAGGGACCTGCACCCAGAAACACACCCGCCTGCCCGCAGGGACCTGCACCCAGAAACACACCCACCCGCCCGCAGGGACCTGCACCCAGAAACACACCCGCCCGCCCGCAGGGACCTGCACCCAGAAACACACCCGCCCGCAGGGACCTGCACCCAGAAACACCCACCTGCCCGCAGGGACCTGCACCTAGAAACACACCCGCCCGCCCGCAGGGACCTGCACCCAAAAACACGCCCGCCCGCCCGCAGGGACCTGCACCCAGAAACACACCCGCCCGCCCGCAGGGACCTGCACCCAGAAACACACCCGCCCGCCAGCAGGGACCTGCACCTAGAAACACACCCGCCCGCAGGGACCTGCACCCAAAAACACACCCGCCCGCCCGCAGGGACCTGCACCCAGAAACACACCCGCCCGCCCGCAGGGACCTGCACCCAGAAACACACCCGCCTGCCCGCAGGGACCTGCACCCAGAAACACACCCGCCTGCCCGCAGGGACCTGCACCCAGAAACACACCCGCCTGCCCGCAGGGACCTGCACCCAGAAACACACCCACCCGCCCGCAGGGACCTGCACCCAGAAACACACCCGCCCGCCCGCAGGGACCTGCACCCAGAAACACACCCGCCCGCAGGGACCTGCACCCAGAAACACCCACCTGCCCGCAGGGACCTGCACCTAGAAACACACCCGCCCGCCCGCAGGGACCTGCACCCAAAAACACGCCCGCCCGCCCGCAGGGACCTGCACCCAGAAACACACCCGCCCGCCCGCAGGGACCTGCACCCAGAAACACACCCGCCCGCCCGCAGGGACCTGCACCCAGAAACACACCCGCCCGCCCGCAGGGACCTGCACCCAGAAACACACCCGCCCGCCCGCAGGGACCTGCACCCAGAAACACACCCGCCCGCCCGCAGGGACCTGCACCCAGAAACACACCCGCCCGCAGGGACCTGCACCCAGAAACACCCACCTGCCCGCAGGGACCTGCACCTAGAAACACACCCGCCCGCCCGCAGGGACCTGCACCCAAAAACACACCCGCCCGCAGGGACCTGCACCCAAAAACACACCCGCCCGCAGGGACCTGCACCCAAAAACACATCTGTACTCACCCGCACACCTGTGTGTCTGCGCAGGGGACAGGACTTTGCGCAGCAGATGCAGCAGGAGAACCCGGAGCTCATCGAGCAGCTGAGGAGCCACATCCGCAGCCGGCCGCCAAGCGCCAGCCAGGAGGAACAGCCCTGACACGCCAGTCAGTAAGCCCCGCCCAGCAGCCTAGCCCCGCCCCAGCCCCGCCCAGCAGCCTAGCCCCGCCCAGCCGCCTAGCCCCGCCCCAGCCCCAGCCCCGCCCAGCAGCCTAGCCCCACCTAGCATCCTAGCCCCGCCCAGCAGCCTAGCCCCGCCCCGCCCCAGCCCCGCCTAGCATCCTAGCCCCGCCTAGCCCCGCCCAGCATCCTAGCCCCACCCCAGCCCCGCCTAGCATCCTAGCCCCGCCCAGCAGCCCAGCCCGCCCCAGCCCCGCCTAGCCCCGCCCCAGCCCGGCCTAGCATCCTAGCCCCGCCCCAGCCCCGCCTAGCATCCTAGCCCCGCCCAGCATCCTAGCCCCACCCCAGCCCGCCTAGCATCCTAGCCCCGCCCAGCAGCCCAGCCCCGCCCCAGCCCCGCCCAGCCCGGCCTAGCATCCTAGCCCCACCCCAGCCCCGCCTAGCCCCGCCCAGCAGCCTAGCCCCACCCCAGCCCCGCCTAGCCCCGCCCAGCAGCCTAGCCCCAGCCCGCCTAGCCTTGCCAGCAGCCTAGCCCCAGCCCCGCCCTGCCCAGCATCCTAGCCCCAGCCCCACCTAGCCCTGCCCAGCAGCCTAGCCCTGCCCCAGCCCAGCCCCGCCTAGCCCAGCCCAGCAGCCTAGCCCTGCCCCCGCCCCTTCTGTTCCATATTCCACACAACTGAATGTGTAAATGTGGGTTTTTTTCTCTCTCTTTTTTTGGCAGATGGATTTTGACAAGGCAGGCTGTCCGTAGACATTTGAATCAATTTTTGCAACTGTGAAGAAAAGGGTGTTTAAATGAACTTGGAAAGTTTTTTGGGGTTTTTTTTTTGGTTTGGAAAAAAATGACTTGCATGTTTGGTCCAGTTGTTTTTTTCTTACCCATCTACAAAATACAAAAGAACAGGAAAATGACCCAAGAACAGCATGAGAACAGTCAAACAAAAACACAAAAACTGTACAACCTCAAAATGACCCACAGCAGGCTCCAACCCAGGACAAGCCACTTTTACCCGGCCTGGTCATCCCTCTGCTGGACACTCTCTACCTTGGCTGCTGCTACACGGTTTGAGCTTCAGGTGTGTAACTAATCCTGTCTGGTCACACGCTTCCGAAACCGAACTGCCAAACAGCATCCCAAAAACAAACCGGACTGGAATCATACCCCTGGGGTACTCCGCCGCTCTCTGATAAACCTGCTGTTCTCAGGTCTCTTCTTACTCAAACCAGTTCAGTCACTGCAGTGTTGTTTGTAACAAGCGAGGGAGTGTGTAGAGAAGGTTGTGAAATTAACAGAGCAGGATGTTTTGTTTGTATGTTCACGGCTGTACCGCAGGCATGTGAGGAGAAGGGCACCGTGCTTAAACTGAACTGGAGCAAAACCACAACGACACTCAGATGGGAGTCAAATCCAGGTTTTTTCTTTTTTTTTTGCCTGTCGTGCCAAACTGTTTAATGTTTCTCTCGTTTTTCCAAATAAATCTTAAGGGTGAAATCAGACCGACTCGCTTTCTTTGACCGTCTCCGAAGCCTCCAAGTCTGAAAACGACAGTTACCTTAATAAGTCCACCAGTACGCAAAGGAGGTTAAATAACCTTGAGAGAGGCAAAGCAGAAAAAAGAAGCGATGCAGGTGGAGGGAAAAAAAGAATGTACCCGTTAATGAGTTTAAATATCACTCATTAACCCTTTAAGGTGTGAAATCACAAATACATGATCAGAATGTTCTTAACGCTTATGTAACAATCACTGCTGGTAACCAAAAGCAATCGAGAGTTCTAGAACACTGACAGTGTATGAGGGAAAGAACATTCCAAAAAAAATGTAAAATAACGTAGTCATCAAAAGGTTAAAGGGACAGTCAGACCTACACAGTCTTCAACACCCAGAACACAGAGAATGCACTGCAGAATGCAAAGGTACACAAGGAAAAAGAACTAAGAACAGGAAGACAGGACGGGACAGATAAAAATAGGCTCAAGTCTTAAGAGGTTTTAGGTCGCGTGTGAAACAGACGAACACACGTATGTACCTCGTGTGCTAGCACGTGCTCCAGCGCACAGGCGGACCGTGAAACCCCTGTGTAACGCAGCTTTCTGTTAAAGCACTCAGGCTTGTGCTGTGCTGGTCTTCTTTCATTCGGGTGTCTGACAAACAGAATAAGGAAAAATCTGTGAAGTGCAGAATAAGTGCAGATAGTGTTTGGTAAACTTCTCGCCCACCAACCAGCCAGGCCAGAGAGGGAGGAGAGCTGCAGCCCAGGATCCGGGGTCGGGCCGGGACCCCTAGGAGGGGAGCGGAAACGCAGACCCAAAGCCCGACCGCACCGGACGCCCGCAGCGAGTGGATATCACCGCCCGCCAGACACGGGCTCGCTCGCCCCACCCGCGGCCCGTCTTTGCGCTAATCCTCTTTCCCCAGACGCTACGCAAGCCGTTTAATCTCTGCAGAAAAAAAAAAGCTTACATCCTCTCCCCTCCCCAAAGGCTCGAGGGGTTTCCTGCAGTTCTGCACCCCCTTTTTTCTGGGGTGTGCCAGGAGCTGCTTCCACCTGTTATGTGAGCAGAAGGGCCAGACCCGGCCATCGACGCTCCCAGGCCCAACCTGAGGCTCCGGAAAGCTGGTTACACGTTCCGTGGGCGGGGGCAACGCGCTCCTGTTTTAAATCTCATGGTGTCACCGGCAGCGTCAGGAGCACTTACACCGTCCTCAGAAGAGCTTAGCACTCCTGCCTACGCCGCCTCTCGAGAATTAGCTCCCGTCCGTCCACGCGCCACTACTCAATCGCTCCGGCACACACACGCCTCGCATGAGCCTGCACTGAGGTCGGCTCCAGCCGGGGGTCGGGGGTCGTCGCCATGGACGAGAGGCTGATCGGAGACGGGGGGGCCGGGCCGTCCGCGGCGGACCGCTGGAGACGCGCGCTGGAGCGGTGGAAGACGCTCCTGCGCAGCGTGCGCACGCTCGGGCTCTGGCGCTGGATCCGGGAATACTGCCGCGACAACGGCCTGCTCACGCTCTCCATCTTAGCCGTGCTGACGGGCTGCGGTCTGGGATTCCTGCTCAGGAACCTCAATCTCTCCACGCAGGTGAGCTTCAGGGATGTGCACCTTTCCTTTGATCGATGATGTTTAACGTTGACAAATGAATAGTCAATAGTCGTCAAGGTAAGTTCCATTCACTATACCTACAAAAAGCCTGAGCCTCATGACACCCTGCATGCAATATGTGCAGATCTGCCAGTCAAGTGTAAACATACAAACATTATGCTAAATGCTACCAAATTATCTCATAAAATGACCGAAAGTTGGGAACACTCAAACTACATTGAAAGAATTTGAATTGTCCTGCGTCACCGTCCTACCATTGAAGGTTGGGAGGGTGAAGTGGAGAGGAAGCACAGGAGTATTTGGTTATTTTAACGAGTCTGTAGCTATTGCCAGGCCAGCTATGAACAACCTGAAAAGCTGAGAAGCTGAGAGGCACATCAGTACCTTCACAGCAGCACAGGGTGGACGGGTTGAGATGAGGACGGGAGATCATTGGATTTGATCACAGTGCTTTTAATAGTCTCATCTGTAGTCTGTATCTGTTCTTAATCCTCTATCTCCTAGTATTTATACCTGTTCTTTCCCGTTATCAGTGATTAATAGGTGTATTCATAAGTGTATCCAGTCAGAACTGCTCATACGTCATTTAGAGAAGTGTAACATGTATACGTCCTGCTTTTTTGAACGTTTTTTTAAAAATGCTCCACTTTCACTTTCTCCTTTAATGGCTAACTAGCACCACTTGTGCGTAGTTCTGGATCTTAGAAGTAAAAGTGTCTGTCAATTGATGACACTGGTGAGGATCGTAGTGATCTAAACGTTCGTACTTTCTGCACTTTTTTCAGTATGTTCAAAGAAAGAAAATCTATGTTTTTGGAGTCCCTCTTGCCTTTGATCTGTTTTGTGGTGCGTGAGAGCTCTCATTTCCCCTTTTCAGGCCAGAATCTACTTCTCCTTCCCGGGGGAGCTGCTAATGCGCATGCTGAAAATGCTGATCCTTCCACTCATCACGTCCAGGTACGCTCAATCAGAGCCCTCCATCCCCCATGAACTACCAATCAGAACCCTCCATCCCCCACGAACTACCAATCAGAGCCCTCCATCCCCCATGAACTACCAATCAGAACCCCCCGTGCATCAAACGGAAAAAACTGAGTGACGAAGGAACGCATGTAGTCTTACCCGGGATTAATTTATTGATACCCCGGTTACCTGACTCCAGAATAACGTGTTAAACTCACTGTTACACATAGGAGACCGCAAATGATCTGCCAGTAGTGTGGCTTTATACAGATCACTATCTATCTTGGTAGACGTGGATGTGTCTCTGGTGCGTAGGCTGCATAGACACAATCGCGTATCTTGCTACGGCACTAGCGTACAGGCGAGAGACTACGGAGAGCAGATATCCAGAGTTTTATGTCTAAGTTGGACCTTCAAACTGCTTGGGCTGCAGCAGTAAGAGTCTAAAAGGAATAGCAGGTTAAAGTGAAAATGTCGAGCATTGTAGGGCTGAATTGCCTGTTCTTGTCATTATGTTACGTTTTTATATGTTATGTTAGTACAGCAATGATCCCCCCTGCGCTATCTCTGTAAGCCTATCACACCAGGCAAACCTTTGTATCTGGCTGGGTGCCAACTCATAGGTATCAATATCTTTAGTCAGTGCCCACTATACCACACCACCAAAGACACCAACTTGTTCCCCATGACATTGGCTTTCCGGTAATACCAAACATGATTACGCTGCATTATGGAGAACCTACGGCGTACATACTGCTGATCCAGTAGGATACCCTTCACCCGTCCCCCACGTTCCACCGAGCAGAACCCCCCGTCCCCCACGTTCCACCGAGCAGAACCCCCCGTCCCCCGTGCTGGTGGACCCCAGTGAACCCCGTGTAAAACGGAAACTGAATCTGGACCCTTACTGACGCAGTTTGATGTCCGGGTTGTCGGCGATGGACACCAAGGCCAGCGGACGCATGGGGATCCTCACCATCACGTACTACCTGTGGACCACGTTCATCGCCGTCATCGTGGGCATCGTCCTGGTGACCACCATACACCCCGGCACCGGCGCCGAGAAGGACAGCCATCACCACAGCAACGGACACGTCATGACCTCAGCCGACGCCCTACTCGACCTCATCAGGTGAGCCACACCTTGCTGCATACTCTCTAGAGTGTAGGTAAATTAGCCTAGTTGGTCTGAATGGCCAGTTCTCCCCGTTATGTGTTCTAATGTCTTATGTTCTAGATGGGCTGAATGGCCTATTCTCATTATGTATCACTAAGTTCCAGATGGGCTGAACGGTCTCCAACATTGGATGGGGTCTATACAGAAACATTACACCCTTTCAGTGGATCCTATAGATTTATATAGACAGATAAATAACTTTTTTATCATGATCATTTCAGTCATGCGGTAATATTACAAATAACAACAGCAACAATAATAATGTTGCTATTATTAACTGAAAAACAGCATTTAGTCAATAAAACGATTGGCAAGATAACTCCAAAATGGTAGCTGCTATTGTAATCACAGGACTGGATGTACCGTGTCCCCAAGTTTCCTTTTTGAGTTCAGCAGAGTTCACTTTGAGTTTGAGTTCACTGAGTGACACATGATTCAGTGGAAAGTGAAAAAGCTTTGCTGGTGACACGCACTGCATTGTGGGAATCAAGTAGGAGATTTAGGACATGTGGTTCCACCTGATTCCTACAGGCCATCTGAACAGTGCGCGGATAAATTAATTAAGTCATTTAAACTCCATTTGAATCTGAGGACTCAACTCCTAACAGGAGAGGTGTGTTCATTTAGATGAGCATAATAATAAAGCAAAACAAAAAACAGAAAGTATGAGAATAAGGGAAAGCTGATTAGACCTGTTCACCCCGGACGCCTGCTGTGTTTGGTGTTCCGGGACCACAGTAATCCCTGTCCCGTGTCACAGTGCTTTGCCTCTGGCCAGCTACGCCATCCGCTGAAATCCCCGGAGGATTGGGCTAATTTTAGCCCGGGGGGACGATGGCGCACAAAGGGGAGCGGCTTTGGATGAGCGAGTGAGCGAGCGAGCGAGGGGAGAGAGGGGTGCACCTCTGTGATCAGTGCACAGCTTAACGATCATCGTCAGCAAGAGGCCCAAACAGAGATCACCTGTAACCCAAAAAACCCCAACCCACTTAACCTCCAACTCTAAAAGCACCACAACCCACTTAACCTCCAACTCTAAAAGCACCACAACCCACTTAACCTCCAACTCTAAAGCCCCTCTAACCCCTCGCTCAGTAGCCCCTCCCATTTTGGCAGATTGCGGAACACATATGGAGTCTAAAGGGCTCTTTCCAAATGCTCATTTTTACCTCCTTGCATTCTTTCCTCGTTGCCTTAGCTTTCCCCAACAGAGGTTGCGAGGGCAGAGGAATGGAGGAAACATGTATTAGGATAATGGAACGTCATTGTTCACCCAAGCATCAGTCTGAAGCCACATGTGGCAGATGGGGAGAGGTGGATCCACAGATCGATCATTTAAACGTCACATATTCCGATAAAAAAACACTTCCGCAAAGGATGCACTCATACTTCCTTGCTCAAGCATCCTTTGGGGGCCTCCTAGCTCCCTGCTCCAAACTCCTTCAAGGAGCATTTCATGGGTTGGAATGTCCTTAAAGATGGCAGACCTCAAATGATTTCCAGGTCAGTCAAGGACAGAGCAGATGAGGATGGATAAAATAAGCGATTGGACAGATCCTAAAGAGAGGGACGTAACCCTGGGCAACTGGGGAACCTGTAGGGTATTTGGGCTGCTACCAGGAAAGACATGTGCAGGATGATCTGCAGCTCTGTACAGGATCTTGGCTTTGTTCCCGTCGAGTTCACAGCGCTCACGCATCTAGATGTCCGGGGGCGGGAGGACAACCCGAAGGAGACAATAAGAGTTTTTGTTTTTTCCCCCCCCCATCAAGCACAGCCTATGACTCAAATCACTCAGTTTGATAACAGTTCTCATCTTTTTCTTTCCAAGGAACATGATTCCAGCCAATCTGGTCGAAGCAACATTTCAACAGGTAAGCAAAACGCCACCCTGAAATTAACCAATAAAAAGAAAGAACAGCTAGCCTGACTTCTGACGTCTGACCCCTTGGCCCCCCCTGTCCAGTATAAAACAGATCTGGTGAACACGGTGAAGGCGGTTGATAAAACCCTGCAGCCGAACCACGTGTACATGATGCCGGACCATGCCGACCCCAAACTGAGCCATGCCGTGTCCCTGGAGCTCACCCCCGCCCCGGAGTTCCAGTACAAGATCGTCCCCGGTTACAGCAAGCAGATGAACGTGCTCGGCGTCGTCGTCTTCTCTGCCACCATGGGTGAGGCCACGCCCTCCAACAAGCACCAGCCAACCAGGCTGCAGGGTCACACGGGGGCTGGGTGATGTGATCTCCATGACTGAGAAACCTCAATGAAACTTTTGGTGGCAGAAATCATTTTTTGGGGAAAGCATTCAATGAGAAGTTGAGCTGAATTAGAAAGATTACTTGGGAAGAGTGGGTATATGAGGTGGACTACTGCAATGACCCTGGTTTCTTGTCTCAGGGTTGCTGCTGGGCAGAATGGGGCAGCGAGGCATGCCCCTGGTCAGCGTGTGCCAGTGTATCAACGAGTGCGTGATGAAGATCATCAATGCTGCCATGTGGTGCGTTATCAGCTCTCACAATTACACACCGCCATCAAGCCACATGTCTTTGTTGCAATGGGGAATCTTGGGGAGCTTAGTAGTGCAGCACAGAGGCAAATGGCCATGTACTATCGCTCGCTGTCTCTCCTTCCCTCCCTCTCTCGCTCTCTCTCTCTCCCTGTCAGTCCCCTTTTCAGTTTCTTATACCTGGGAGGGGGATATACAACTGCCTGCATGCAGTGTGTAAACTGACTGTTTTATGTTTTATCTAAGGACGTGACTTGTGATTAGTCCTTTCTCAGGATTAAATTGTGTCAAAAGCATTCTTAAATCTCAGTCAGTCTCCCTCCCTCTATTCCTCCCTCCGTCTCTCTCCCCCTCTCTCTCTCTCTCCTTCCGTCTCCCCCCCCTCTCTCCCCCTCTCTCAGGTATTTTCCTTTCGGGATTGTGTTCCTGGTGGCGGGTAAGATCCTGGACATGGAGGACCCCGAGAGGATTGGGGAGAAGCTGGGGATGTACACCATCACAGTGCTCCTGGGGCTGTGTGTGCACGGCCTGGTCCTGCTGCCTCTCTTCTACTTTATCCTCACGCGGAAGAACCCCTTCCCCTTCATCCGGGGGCTCCTGCAGGCCCTCGTCATCGCCTTGGCAACCTCGTCCAGGTGAGACCGCCCTTCTCTAATGCAGTGAGACTACCATCCTTAAAACACATCATGCACTCCTGCCTTCGCCCTTGACCAAGGCACTGGGTTCAGAACTGGAGTTGGTCTCCAGGCGCTGCACTGTGGCTATCCACTGCTCCTAAGCAGCTAGGATGGGTCAAATGCAGAGGACAAAGTTCCCCATGGGATCAATACAGTGCAAGTTAAACTAAAAAAAAAAAAGAAAACAAACCAGCTTCTCTTTGTCTGGGAGCTGGGGAGAACGTGCCTGCTTGGACAGGTCTAAAATCAGTCTGATCATCACTCTCATAATGGTTACTGTTGGACTGATCAGCTGATCTAGGATCAGCACATTCATGCACAGCTGTGTGTTACATCAGAAGGGCATTTGTGGAGCCTCGGGGGTAGACAGAAGAGCAGCCAGTAGATGGTGCAATTCCAGTTCTTAATTTCCCCACAAGAAGGGCCTACCAGCAGGGTTTGTACAGCAGACCTTTCAACACTCAAAAGTCCAGACTGTACAACCCCGGATTCAATAAGAGCCACAGTACTGGGAGGAATTAGCATTTTTAGTGACCCCCCTGCCCTCTCCCCCAGCTCCGCGACCCTCCCCATTACCATGAAGTGCCTGCTGGAGAACTGCGGCGTGGACCGGCGCATCGCCCGCTTCGTCCTGCCCGTCGGCGCCACCATCAACATGGACGGCACAGCGCTGTACGAGGCCGTGGCGGCCATCTTCATCGCCCAGGTCAACGAGTACGAGCTCGACTTCGGCCAACTGGTCACCATAAGGTACGCACACCGACCAACTGGTCACCATAAAGTAAGCACACTGGCTAACTGGTCACCACAAGGCAAGCACATCGGCCAACTGGTCACCATAAGGTAAGCATTTTGGCCAACTGGTCACCATTGACGACCAGCCAAGCAGCTCAGGGAGATAAAGATCAGGCCCCAGGAGCTGTAATATCCCGTTAACCCCACCGGAGGGAAGCCATCATCTCTGATCTTCTTGGTCTGTTGGTCATTCCAGCATCACAGCGACGGCCGCCAGCATAGGGGCTGCTGGGATACCACAGGCTGGCCTGGTAACCATGGTGATCGTGCTGACCTCAGTGGGCCTGCCGGCCGATGACATCACACTCATCGTGGCCATCGACTGGGTGTTGTGAGTCTTTACACCATCATCTCCCCATTTTGAACAATAACAAAAGTGTACACAGCCAATATAGTCAATATTAATATGGACAGCAACAAATCCCTATCCTGATAAAGCTTAGGCTTGTCTTAGGGCTGGAAACACACTTCATGTAAATTATGCGTGTACGCAACATGGTTGTCATGTGTATCCTGTGGTCTTTCAGAGCGCTCACTGTGCACATCTCCACCCCATCTCGTCTCCCCCCCTTCCTCTCTCCACCCCTTCCTCTCTCCGCCGCTCCCTCTCTCCGCCCCTTCCAGGGACCGGTTCCGCACAATGATCAACGTGCTGGGCGACGCCCTCGCCGCTGGCATCATGGCGCACCTGTGCCGGAAAGACTTCCCCCCAGAGGGCAGCCGGGTGAGCGCACGTCAGACGCGCGCACACACACACAGACAGTCAGACAGACACACGGACAGACAGACACACGCACGCAAGCCAGGTACAGGCAGGTAAACACACACTCTGCTTTAAAGGGAGGTAAAGGCAGGTAAACACACACTCTGGCCCTTTAGAGGCTGGTTTTATGGTCCAGGAGCAGACCCATAAAGAGGGATCCCATCTCCCTCCACAGCTCCACACACATAGCCAAGCAGCGCAGTGATGCAACAGGTCAGGTGGTTCAGCAAAGGGCTGACAGGGAGGGGCCAGGGTTTCACTCGGGGCTAACGATGGCTCCGCCCCTTCTGTGTGTTTCAGCGGAACACGGTCACGTCCTACAACCGGTTCGCAGGTGTGCCGGATGGGGGCTTACCTGCGAACCCCATGGCCCAGACAAGTGTGCAGCAGACGACCGTGCCCACAGAGAGCGTACCCCGCATGGGTGGGCCCCCAGGAGGAGGGCCTCAAACGGGTGGGCCCACAGAGAGTGTGCCCCGCATGGGTGGGCCCCAAGTGGGTGGGCTCACAGAGAGCGTACCCCGTACGGGCGGGCCGCGAACAGGCATGTCCCAGATGGGGGGGGCCCCAGCGGGCGTGTCCCTGATAGATCTGCCCATCCTGGCCTGCAAGGACTGTGTTCTGGAGGTGATGGGGGAGCTGGTGGCCGAGATGCCGGCCAACAACTACAAGACCTGCCACGTCTGAGTCCCTGGATCCGGCCTGGGACCCGCAACAGGCATCCAACTTCCTTAGCCTGTCCTTCTGCTAGATCAGTCCCCCCATCCTCCCCCCTCGTACGCCCCCTTTCTAAGCAACTGCAGAAAAGCAGAACTTGTGTGCTGGCACACGTCCGAGGAAAACCTAGTTTTCAACTGTCTGCATTAAGGTATTAATGTTTCTGTCCGACTTAGTTTCTGCATAGCAGAATAAATTGTTTTCAGTGACAAATTGTTTGTAAAATATACAGGCTCGCTGGGAGATTCCATTTTAATCAGAGGGATTTTAAATCACCGCGTAGAAAGAGTCAAAGTGTGGGACTGAACCCTCCCAGCACAACAGGGGGACTCGTACACGGCATGAAAGCTGGAGGCTGTGTGGACAGAAGCGCGTCTTGCCAAAGGTTTTCTTTTTTAAAATTAACTTTCAGGGTTGCCTTGTGTTTCTCACCAGTTACATCAAACCACAGTTGTTTCATTTGACATTTCTCCTTCCCCAAGACGTCTTCAGAAGAGCAAACCTTCCAAGCAAACAAAATGTGTGAAAAAAAGAAGACAAAGCAGTCATTCACTGCCATTACCTGTGTCAGATCTGTCTCTGTGTTTGTCTGCACATATACAAAAACATTTTCTTGTACATTTTACATTTCTATTAAAATGTAATTTTTGAGGAAACCACCTCATGAATCAAAATAGTTTTTTTTAATTATTATTATTTTTTTATCCAGGGTAATTCAGCGACTTGATGTGCACGTATTCACAATAAACACAGACCATCAACTCTAACATTCACAGTTAATCTCCCCACAGCTTCCACGGGCAGTATGTGAGAAGGGCGTCCGATTTATCTGTCCTAACAGGAATATTGGTGCGAAATATTCAGCAAATGAGTCAAACTGCTGAGCCATTCACGGAACAAACCGTCAAAGCAAAAACTAGCATTTTCAGCTATGTTAGCCAGTCTCTCGTCTCTGGGTCGTACAGGCATAACTTGGGGTCGTGGAAATGACCATTTTTGTATTTGGCTCGATTCTGAAAACATTACTAGAACTATATTAGTCAGTTTCAATGCAAACCACGGAGACCATGATTCAATTTCTGGAACACATCATTCACAAGTAATCTGTCCGAAAGTAACGGGACTTGACGTTCTGCATCGCCCCTACTAACGTAAACCGTAGTAGTAAAAAAAACAACCGGTGTTGAAGCAAGACGTTTAGGCCTACAGAGTCGATCGATACACTCCGGTAAACTATCGATAAACCAATGGCAATAATGTGATGCCATAATATTGTTTGAATGACAATCCATTCGTTATCATTTGGACGAGAAGAAATGCATAAATAAATAGGCTACGGAAATAAATATAGAAATAAATCAGGAAATAAATATGGAAATACATGCCGAAATACCCAATTATGTCAGATTTGATCCATTACTTACTGTGAACATTTATGTATTTTTACATTTTTCCTGCATTTATATTTTTTTTACTTATTCGTTCACTTGAGTTATTTATTTTTTATTTTGTCATTTTGACCCACAATAATTTAAAGATGCAGGACACAAATTTTCACAATAGTGGCAACGGTTTCGAATTGTATCAACATTCAAATGAAGATTTAAATATAACTGACATACTGGCATCTTCCAGAAATCTGGAGAAAGGACAGACCATGCATGCATTCTAGAAAGTAGCAATAGAAGATGCTTTGCAATTGTAATTCTAATAAAAAATATAAACTTTTGACTAAAAGTAATTGACCTGTCCTGGTGATTACCTATAGGCTCCTTACGTGGTCAGCATTGCTAGGCATAAAAACGTCTGTAGGGCCTAATCAAGACGGGCAACAACCGCATTCAATGAGAAAAACCTTAACGCTAAAATGATATCATTGTGCATGGTTTATCCACATATGTACTCTAACAGTTCATTATTGTGACATTTTGCTAATTATGTGTGTTATCAGCGCATTTGCAA
The DNA here is from genome assembly GCF_018555375.3 of Anguilla rostrata. Classification (NCBI taxonomy): domain Eukaryota; kingdom Metazoa; phylum Chordata; class Actinopteri; order Anguilliformes; family Anguillidae; genus Anguilla; species Anguilla rostrata. Next base: position 1,260,616 of record NC_057938.1, on the reverse strand, counting down.
CCCGACGATTATTCAAGATTTGAAACAGTACATTCATATGTAAAGAATACACCGTATGGCTATTTTCTCAAGCTGGGGCAGCTAACTTCACCATGAAACTAAATCAGGCAAATTAGCCACCTAATTTAGACGTCTGCGATAGCGGCGAACATGATTGGCAGTCTACATAGATACGCTGAATAGCTGCCTACTTAACAAGCTAGCTAACCGTCCTGCATCTGACATGAAATCTCACTAATTACATAGCTAGAAAACAATCTAACTATAAAACAGTCATTGGGGTAGAATGTATTTATATTTACCTATAGCAGAGAAACGCTGCCAGTGCGTAATCCGCCTTTAGCTCTCCCTGCCCTGCCCATCTTGTTGAAAGCCGGGCCGACGTAGACTCCGTCTTGAAATCTGCTTAGTCCAGCGGCCTTTTATTAATTCTTATTGCAGTTGACAAGTTAATTTTCTTTGGTTCAAACGCAGAGGACGCCGGTGACTCCACGGGGACAGGTTGCTTGTTCGTGGTCTGCTGTAACGTGATTTCTCCACTGAACATTTCGCGCCAGCAGCATTTAAGAGACTTCGGCCACGCCCCCAAACGTGACTCGCAGGGAAGTAATTTCGTTCATAAAAACCATTCTCTCACTGAAATTTAAAATGCATATTTCGAGGACATAAACACGTTCTGACAGGCTGAACTTCTCCCACCGAAATTCATTCAGTGTTAACTACCGTCTACCGACATTAGATTGAAATTAAGTGGCTTACTGCACATAAATTTTTTTCGGTCTCTGTCCAGATTTGAAATTGGTGAATCCCCCGAAAAACATTTCCCCCGCACACTAACATAAAAAAGTAGACCAATTGAGCGGGAATTCGAATTTGGCAACGCTGGTCCCTAGAAGCCCTACAGGTTTTGGCTCCTCAGTACTCAGAAGACCAGTAAAGCTTCGTCAACAAAATTCATAATTGAATTCTAGCCGAATCCGTCTGTTCGCTGTCCCACCAACCGAGTTCGTGGCATCTTATCACCTGCAGTCAGCTGAGCCAGGTGTTTTCACATTGCCAGACTCTTCGGAGGGGTTGATGGGAAGTGCAGTCCACCGCTTTTTTTTTTTGAAACGCACAAGTCTTCCACATTTTCCACTTTCGTGTGAAAATGGTCGCTTTTCCTTATAGTCGATCAGCTGAAAAACTTCTGGTAAAACAGCAGCAGACCACCGCCAACAGAGCTATCAAATTCTACTCCAGGAGGGTCACAGCATGTTGGCTTCCAGCATTTTCTGCACCGAACTAATTTCTGTCACCGACTGCATGAAGCACAAATGCACCTTTGTTTCATGACCTAAATTGGTTTCTGACCGAAACTACAAAATCCTGCTGACACTGCAGTGCCCACCAGGACTCTATAGTTTTGAAATCCCTAGCATACAAGGACATTTCCAAAAAAAAAAACAAAATGGTATATTCATGGCCCTGTATAGCACAGTGCTGTAAAATAGTTGCATTGGTCAATGAAGAGAAAAACCAATCTTCCTAGATCACCAATAAATCCGCGTTAGTGAATGGATCAGCAGACACTGCAGGCGGGCAGAGGGCACCATTAAAAAGTAAACCCACGCCACGCCCCCCCCCCCTCAAAAAAAAAAAAAAAGCAGGGACAGAGCCCACGCTCCCTGTACTTACAGACCAGCCCTGCAGAGGGCGCCAGCGCGTGTCCCCTGGGTGTTCAGACGACAGGCTTTCACTGGCTACAAGCAAACCACTCTTTTCCACTGCATCGCATTTTCAAATAATTCCATATTAGGCAACAAGGTTTTGAACAGATACCTTAATATTTATTCAAAACCAAAAAAATAAGGAAATTAAGAATTTAATTTAAAAAAGAGTAAAGAAACACTAAAACTAAAAATAAATGTACAAAAAGTCGAATAACCATATACAATGAGAAAAATAAATACAAGGCTGAACACAGGACTGTACCTTGAGCGGCCGTCGAGCCGCGTCTCAGGCCAGATGTGTGTGCTGTTTAAAGGCCGTGCCCGTGTGTGTGTGTGTGTGTGTGTGTGTGAGAGAGAGAGAGTGGCTGAAACAGGGCTGGTGGGACAGGAAGAGGAAGTGGAGCGGCTCGGTGAACTCTGAGCCCTGGCGGGAGCGATGGTGTCGCTCTGCTTCGAGGCCGACGCACACCGCACTCGCCCGCCTCTCCACACTTCCCGGGAGCCAGAGGAACCATGGAAATATTGCACCTAGTTTCGGGGGGGGGGGGGGATCAGGGATCAGCTACCTCAACAGCTGAAGGAACGGACAGGAACACAAGGCAGCTGGAAACCATGGAAACTAAGTATCCTGCGTTTCCTACCGCGTCCTCAAAGCACATACATGTAATTACGTGCTGTGTGTGTGTGTGTCAACACCAACATGTGTGATCTACGTGTACATGTAATGTATAACAGACTATTATTTCTGTTCACTTTTACAGTCAGTTCGATATTCTTTAAATAAAATATGTACACACACACAAACGTGCATTGATATTATAGCTATATTAATAAGACAACAGGTATATATATTATCTAACTGGCCTGGTTAGTACTCATCCTTAATAAGCATCTGACCAAAATCAAATGAAAAGGCTTTTTTGAGAAGATAGTGCAGGATTAAAGCGCAAGTTAACACAAACACTCAAAACACTAACATTTTCCTTCAATTAAAACAAAGCTTGCCAAGGTTAAAAGTGTGTAAGTCTAAGTCTTCTATCTGAACTGGCAGCACCTGCATCTCCAACTTCACAATTAAAATATAATTTGAAAACAAACTAAACAATTAAAATCCACTCATGTGAGCTCCGTTTATGCCTCAGAACAAAAGCTGTGGATCAGACACAGCAACTAGAAAATGAGGAAGTGTAATTTATCAACCAGCCACCAGGTGTCTCCAAAACATCACTTTATCAAATACTCTGTACACTCCAAACGCCCAGTCACTGGAGTTTCAGCCTGGACAAGATGCATTTCCTCTCCTCACTTGTTAATGTTCTAAACCAGCAAAAGGCTTCAGAATGGTTCCCTACCTTCAGTCCTTTTAAAAAACAAAAATCGAGACCAAAAAGTGATGCCTTCAGGCCAACAATGCAAATGACACCCGAGTTGCAAAGCTAAAGTTAAAAACTTCAGTCATATAAATTTTCTTAATCCAACGGTCGCCTTTCAAAAACCAGTTGGAAAAACACTAGGGTCGAATGAAGCAATGAAGACGGGTGGATGCTCGTCAGAAAGTAAACGCTCTGGAATGATACAATCTCAACCGATGAACAGGGGGTGATTTTGAGAACTTGAGAGAGGAATCCACCATTTTCTTTAGCCAGATAACGATGTTAAGAATGCAGTTTGGTCCTACAATGTAAGCTTCAAAAATAAAACAAAGCAAAATGGACTCGGCTTCTTAAGCGACGGCGAAATGAAGGACGGAGTGACGTCCCTGCGGGTTCACTCGCCGTCCCCCAAAGCCCCCGCGCGCGGCTATCAAACAAACAAAACCCCAAGAGCAAAGGAAAAGAACGGGAAAAATAAAGAAAAAACTTAAATATTTAATGAAAAGAAATCAAATTTAATTAATGATCACAAGTGATGCAAATAAGCAAAAACATTCAAACAAAAACACCAAAGAAAAAAAGAAGAAAAAAAAGTTAATTCAGCTTCGCAAGGCAGGTTCCAGAAGTTTGGGATTCGTTTTTTTTTCTCTTCTTTAATAGAAAACTATTTTTAAACAGACTTCCATAACTACCAAACTACACTGCAATGAAAGAAAAGTTACTTTCAGTTATTCTTCCTCTCTCCTCACTCGAGAGTAAATCCCCACTCAGCCGGTTAAAAAGAGAAGAGAAGAGAAGAGCTGACAGGACGAGCGCAGGGAGACGCCGGCGCTCGCCGCCGCTCTGAGCGGCTCTGCTCTGCTGCCACCCCTCTCAGTGAGCACCGCAGCAGGCTCCACCGGGAGGCCCACCGGGAGCTCCACCAGGAGGCCCACCACGAGCTCCACCGGGAGGCCCACGAGGGGGAGTGAGGCTTAGGTGAGTGAGTGAGTGTCTTGGGCGGGGACGGGGGCGGGGGCGGGGGCGTGATCATACATTTCTTTCCTTCAATCTCTTTGGTCCATCTTTTTCTTTCTTTTTTTTTTTTTTACATACATATATATATCAGAGTCGGCTCTCAGGGACCCTTTCCAAAAAAAAAAATTGAAATTCCAACTTCAAAATGTAAATTCTGGCTGAAGCCACCACACCCTTTTCTTAAGGAGCAGTTTTCAGCCGAGCGCCAAGAATGCAATGCCTAAAAAACACTGATTTACATGCGGGAGGGAAAGATCCATTTTAGCAGCTGCAAAGCACAACTAGCCTCAGGTCAGTTCCGGTAAGTTCAAGTAAGGTAAGGTAAGGTAAACTAAACTATGCTCAGGTAAGGTAAGCTCAAATAAGCTCGGGTAAGTTCAGCTCAGGTAAGTTCAGGTAAGGAAAGCTCAGGTGAGTTCAGGAAAGGTAAGAAAAGCTCAGGTGAGTTCAGGTAAGGTAAGGTAAGCTCAGGTAAGTTCAGGTAAGGAAAGCTCAGGTGAGTTCAGGTAAGGTAAGCTCAGGTAAGTTCAGGTAAGGAAAGCTCAGGTGAGTTAAGGTAAGGAAAGCTCAGGTGAGTTAAGGTAAGGAAAGCTCAGGTGAGTTCAGGTAAGGAAAACTCAGGTGAGTTCAGGTAAGGAAAACTCAGGTGAGTTCAGGTAAGGAAAACTCAGGTGAGTTCAGGTAAGGAAAACTCAGGTGAGTTCAGGTAAGGTAAGAAAAGCTCAGGTGAGTTCAGGTAAGGTAAGCTCAGGTGAGTTCAGTTAAGGTAAGTTTAGGTAAGAACAGACAGGAGGCAGAAGGCTAGAGCTGAACTGAGGTTTAGGAGTAGCACAGAACAGAGCTGTTACAGAGGGAATCAGAGTTTTGTAAGACACTGCAAACCTGAAGCCTTTTTTTTTAAACCATGCATACGGCACATAGTGACCTCACTGAAATCTAGTATTAGACAAACAAATGAACATAAAAGTGTAGAATTGGTCAACACATCTTGGGATATCAAAAACGAGAAAAAAAGAAAAAATTAGAATACATTAGTTGCATCCCAGTTTAAGAAAAACAAAAAAAACATTCTACACATTTTAGTTTTAAACAGGACGAAAAAATGTGAAAATCTGACAAATGGGTATTTTCACTGAAGATTGACTAAATATACCTTTGCAGTTGTCAACTTTTTTTTGTAGAAAACACAAAAAAAAAACAAAAAAAACAAAGAAGAGTGAACATCCTCCTCTCTCTCTTCCTCCTCCCTTCTCTCTTCCTCCCCCCCTCCCTCTTCCTCCTCCCCTCCTCTCCCCTCTCTCTTCCTCCTCTCTCCTGGTTCTTGCGGGGTTTCTCCAGGCCCGGCCCTCTACTTGTGAGACTTGCTGGTCTTGAAGGAGACCTGCAGGATCTTGTCTCCCAGCCGGTAGCCGTTGAGGCTGGCGATGGCCATGGCCGCCTCCTCGTAGTTGGTCATGGTGACGAAGCCGAAGCCCTTGCACTTGTTGGTGTTGAAGTCGCGGATCACCTTGACGTTGGTCACCGCGCCGAAGGGCCCGAACATCTGCCACAGGATGCCCTCGTCCGCGTCCTGGCCCAGGTTGTAGATGAAGATGCACCAGCCAGAGGTGGAGTTCCCCGGAACACTGACGCCCGACAGCCCCCCCATGTGCTCCACACTCATGGGGGAGAACCTGGGGGGGGGGGGGGATAAGGGGGGCGGAGCCTTTAAGCACTGCGTCACAGCCCTGGGGCACACTAGCCTTCACCTCATTGGTTTAAACTGAAAGCACGTCCCAGTTTGGTGCTGGTCTGCCGTTGTGTTTCTTGCAGAGGAAATGGGATGGATGTGGGTTTGAGGCAATGGGATGGATGTGGGTTTGAGGAAATGGGATGGATGTGGGTTTGAGGAAAGGGGATGGATGTGGGTTTGAGGAAAGGGGATGGATGTGGGTTTGAGGAAAGGGGATGGATGTGGGTTTGAGGAAAGGGGATGGATGTGGGTTTGAGGAAATGGGATGGATGTGGGTTTGAGGAAATGGGATGGATGTGGGTTTGAGGAAAGGGGATGGATGTGGGTTTGAGGAAATGGGATGGATGTGGGTTTGAGGCAATGCAGATGCAGCCGTTTACTCAAGGTGTCTCTGTTCATAAGCAAACTGAGCAAACTCTGAACGCAATCGGTTACAGTGAGCGTGTATTAGCATGTGAACGGTGTGTGTGTGAGCACATTTGCATGTGTGTGAGCACATTTGCGTGTGCTTGTGTGTGTGAGAAAATTTGTGCGTGCTTGTGTGTGTGTGCACACGCAGGTGTGAGCATGTGTGTGTGTGTGTGTGTGTGTACATTTGCGTGTGCTTGTGTGTGTGTATAGAAACAGCAGAGTGGACTGCAGCCGCTGCACTTCATTGCAGGCGTTACAGTGAGAGTGACGTGTCAGACCTGATGCCCTCAGTCAGGCAGAATGGGGGGTGAATGGGAACTATGACGGTAACCATAGTAACAGGCTCACCTGAACCTCTGTGCCTGGTGGTGCACGGGGCCGCCGAAGCGGCGGGACTGAGAGTGGTAGAGCTGGGACAGCAGCTGCGAGTTCTTGGCCTGGTTGGGGTTGGCGGCGAATTTGACGGTAATGGGCTCGGAGGCCCCGGGGGGCTTCTGACCGTTCAGGTCTTTGATGGCGTCCTCACCTCGGACGCTTATCAGCGAAAACGCCACGCCGCACAGCCCTGCGCCAACAGCAGCCGTGTCTCAGCCTGAACACCAACACAACCCCGCCATTAGTCTCACGCCTGAACACCAACACAACCCCGCCATTACTCACACACACCAGAACACAGACACAACCCCACCATTACTCACACACACCTGAACACAGACACAACCCCGCCATTACTCACACACACCTGAACACAGACACAACCCCGCCATTACTCACACACACCTGAACACCGACACAACCCCGCCATTACTCACACACACCTGAACACAGACATAGTCCCACCATTATTCTCAAACCTGAACACAAATCACCGCACATACAGACCTGAACATCAAGTAATCACACACAAGTTAAACCTGGCATATGTACACACATTCCATGTTGTGTTCCATAGATACTGCACAGATGCCCCCCCCCAGTCCCCAGGTGTGTGCATACCTGTGGCCTGGTCCACCAGCACACGTGAGTTAATGATTCGGCCGTAGCGTGCGAACATGTCCTCCACGTCCTTCTGCGTCATGGTGCGCGGCAGGCCGCTAATGTACAGGTTAGCATCCTTAATGGTGTCCGAGCTCGGACGGGCGTATGACACCTGCCGAGGAGAAGGTCAGAGGTCAGCTCCCACTGTGACATCCCATCCCAACAAAACAACCTTTCAAAAATAAAACAAAAGCTACATCTACATATATATATGCACAAAACAAAATATCTATAAAATAATAAAAATATAGCTTACAGAAGCTTAACTGGTGGTATTTACTTTAAATATTTAAAAAGTATTTATTGACATTATGCTGTGACTGATCTTTAGAAAAAAAAAAAACCAACACGTTTATAGATTCAGATGTGTTTCAATGCAATACCACCAATTTGTTGCAATGGATTAGCTTTCAAACTCTCTATGTGTGTGCACGTGTGGGTTAATTTTAAGTGAAATTGCTCTCATGCAAACAGAAGTCATCCTTCTAAACAGGAAGATAACTGGAGCCAATCAGCCTCCCTGTACTTTAGTGTGATCTGAACGACACGGGGCCAGTGATTGGCTCACTGAATGGTTCTGTTTCTTTAAATAAAAAAAACCCCAATCAAACAAAGCTGGACCACACTGTGCGTGTTCTGAGTGGGAGGGGCAGCTGTGCAAGAATTCAGATCAGCAGCTAGCCGGGCAGGTGAGGTGGGGGCGGAGTCACAATTTACACCCCTGGCCACTCGGGACAGACCGTGCGTCCGTGGGGGGGGGGGCAGAAACGGGAACGTTTACTCCCCGAAAAGGAAAAAAACAAAAACAAAAGCTGCGCGCCGAAAATGAAGACTTGCAGAACACGCCCGTCCCCCACACTGGAGTTTAATCACACTGCTGCTCCTATCCTGCTGCTCTTAGTCAACATATCGCTCTCAAAAATAAAATAAAATAAATAATAAAATATTCAACTGGCGCTTAAAAGAAAGGCGCCAAAATCAAATAAATTAAATAAATTAGTGAGCAAACAGAATGAGGAGAATCTTGGTGCTCGGCTAGGCTAGCTGTTACACTAGGCCCTTCACAATGAGTGACTGCCCTTTGGCTCAGTTAAGAACTTCACTGCAAAACACACTTGAGTTCAGCTATGCTACGCAAGGGCTACTTCAGAGAGGGGTCACATCTATCAGTTTGACACATGTATACAAGAACACCTCTTTGCACGTTACCTTGATAGTTTTAGACTGTAGCCTCAGCCCATTCAGAGTACTGATTGCCCTTTCTGCATCACTAGGGTTAACATAGTTAACAAATCCGTACCCTAAACTGTGTCCTAGAGAAAAAAAAAGGAAAACAATAAAATAAAATAAAAAAACGTTTATTTGTTCCAAAACTTTTTTTTTTTGCAAAACTGGACAAATGGGCTATCAACAAAAAAACAAATCTACAACAGTGCATCTTCAAAAGAGAAACATGTACTTAAGAAAGCAAAATAAAACTTCACAGGACCTCAGACTCATATAGATTACGACCGGGGCTAAAATTCTGAGCCTGTGCAATGTCAAAGCACCAACACAGTTACGACTTTTCATTTCGTTACTCGGGTAACCATCATAGCAAGTTAATGACAAGAAACACCATCACTTTCAATGCCTGGATTTTCAGTTATTAAAATGGTCAAACTGTCAAATTTTGTCACAATAAAAATGAACCTCCAAACCCATATGAATGGCCTAAGATCAGGGGAAACTGAACCACATTTCTCTATCTTGTGGTAAAGGTTGTCTTTTTTGGCAGGGGGCAAGGGGGGTAAATAGGGGAGGGGGCAAAATACATCAAACAAATTCAGTATTGAGGCTAAAATTTAGAATTTGGAGCACAGGGGGATTGAAAGAAAAGACAGAAATGTGCACGTGGTTGAGAAGGGTGCAGATTTCGGGATGAGCAGCGGGCCCTGTAGACCGAGCCACGGGCGATTTAGGAACGGGACATGCTCTACGCTAAGGGTAGGGATTGCCACCGAATTGTGACATATTCAACAGTTAGCTAAGACACATGTACCAGTCAACCTCCCCAAACAAATCATCAAACAGTTTCACACAGAGGAGGTAAAACAACCATTAAAACGACTAAATAAATGGCAAAACATGACAGATCAAAATTATATCAATAAAGTAGGAATAAAATTAAACACAGAGAGGACTTCCCAGGACAGGTGCCGCAGCGCAGCATCCAGTTTATTTTTTTTGGGGGGGGGGGGGGGGGCACGCAGTTGGAAAACATGAAGGTGGGTTTTGTAAAAACACGGAGAAGGAAAGAAAAGCGTTCGTAGACTCACTCTGGCTGCTGTCAGAATCTTTACCTGCCACTTTATCGCGGATGAGCTTGGCGGACTCCACCTCGCCGATGCTGCTGAACAGACTGCGCAGCTCGTCCTGAGTCATGCTCTGTGGCAGGTAGTTCACGATCAGGTTGGTTTTGGCGTCTTTTGGCTCGTCGGCCATGTGGTCTTCGTAGCCGTTGGACATGTCATAAACCTCCTGCGCACGGGACAAGGCAATAAACAGACTGGCAGAGGAGGGGGCTCGGGACATGCAGCAGGGACTATCTGGATGTGTTAGTAAGGCCAGTACAGGACAGCGTGCTGTGGCTTCCACACCACTGCTGGTGCAGTTTGCCCAGGACTGACCACCTTTTTGCTAAAGTGCCATCTCTGAAAATTGTGCACAGTTGCAGAATTCACTAACAGACCTGTCAGCTTCAGTTATTTGGGAACCCCCCTCAATAGGGTAAATCGGGGTCAATTCAACACGCTTCTGGACCGCAATGTCACCGATTTTAATGAGATTTGGCATGGCTATTCGGTCTTACAATAAACACCTGGAACCGGGAGTACACTTGCATTTGATCATTATTGAGGGAGATATCGGGAAAATGATCACAACACTGACTGACTTGCTGTATCTACATTACTATAGGTAGAAGAGAAAGGATAGCATTTTAAGTCTTTTCCAGCTCTATCCTTTACGTATGCATTATGTTCACCTCAAAATTAAATGTAGGCTAACTAGAGTTATTTGTGATTATAATCTTGAAAGTTAAGTTATAATGTCATCACCACCTCCAGAAAATCTGGTCTCGGGTTTTTGAGTCATTGCAAAGATATCATTCCTTAGCCTATCTGAAGTGGCATCACATCATGAACTCCTTACAAAGTTGCAGAACACGATCAGTGACTATTTCAATGCACTACCTTCTCGATGTAACAAAGTTAAGAAGCAGTGTCTTATGTTCCAAACAAAAACAAAGGATCAGCAGGAACTAACAAAAATGGCCCTTCAGCAAAAACAAAACAGAATGGAAGAAGAAAGCAAAAATGGCTCTGAATGGTCCCTTAGAGGACGCCCAAAAAGAGCTGCAACTCAACTAAGACTAGAATACAGAAAAGCAAAACGCAAGGGGAGCATGAAGGCCAGATGCAACTAGTCTTAAATACAAACGGAGCCAAAGCAAACCAAACACATCATCCACTCAGAGAGAGCAGGAGTCATCATCCAATCATAGAGGGCAAGCAAACAGTCCAACCAAAATTCCTCTCAAAAATAGAAATGAAATAACTTGCAAAAATAAGAAACACCCCAGCATTATACTCTCACTGCTGGACATTGTGTATGTCCAGCTGCCCTGACGGGATCAGCCACTATAAGCACATCTCGACGGTCCATCACAAGTACATCAGGGAAGTATCTCCATCACACACATACCCATACCTCATAACTTCTGATGCAAAGTCGAGTAACTCCTGAAGTGAGCAGGATTCGAGGAGGGCTGAAATGTTGCATGCACCTGACTGTTCGCACTGATCATACTCAACAACATGGTAAGGAATTAATGATGCGATACCACTCCAGGTAAGTAATGATATCTCATCGAGGTGTTGATGATACTATAACCTAACCTTGGCGAAAATCTGACCCATTTTGAAATAAGTTTTTTTGCTGATCAGCCTTCAAGATCATAATCATTCATAACTTTAATTACCTTTAGTTTTCAGGTGAGCATAATATGTAAAAGATATGGAAATGTACAATACATTTAAAATGCTGTAAGAACCATTTCTCTATTACCTATAGTAAAGTAGATACAGCAAGTTAAAGTCATGGAGTCGTGTTAATTTGCCCAAACTTTGTTAGCCCACATCTCCCTTAATAATGATCCAAGATGAGTGTAATCTGGGTTCCAGGGGCTTCTGGTAAGATCAAATAAGCATGCCAGACCTAATTAAAGTCTGCGGCGCTGTGGTCCCAAAGCGTGCCGATATGACCCAGACTTGCCCGATACTCAGCTGGAAGTGCTGCTGTGTCCCATGGCGACACCGGCGCTCTCAATTTGGGAGGGGAGCGCCTCGGTGTGCGCTGGGAGCTCTGCAGTGCGCTAGCCCCTGGGAAGGACTGCGCAGCTGGAGCAGACAGACTTCAGAGTCCCAACTGACCAATAGCTGACTGGCCATGGGGCTGGGGTTGCCATAGCAGCCGAGACTTTGGGAACACTGGTGCCGCCCACTAATACCCCGCCCCCGCTCCCCCCGGACCCACAACCAGTTGGTCCGGATCGGACCCAAGCCAGCGCCAGCACCACTGCACACGCTAGCGCCTGCTGCAAATTCACCACTTCAGAGTCAACATTCGGGCAGTCAGCTGCGAAACCGGAAACCTATCCTTGGCCTTGGGCTAAGGCACACTTTCAGCAATGTTTTAACAGTGAGTCAACTTTCACTGCATTTGCTCTCAGGGAAAATGGGTTTTTTTTTTTTTTCTTTCTTCCAGTGGCACCTAAAAATCAACAGAGGTGCCAAGGAAGCATTTCATCCCAAACTTGGAGTGCATGTGACCGATAGTCCCCAGCCACAGAAACAGGCAGTACATTTACTCTATTTCACATCAAATTCAAGGTTTCTAGTGATGTCATCACTTGACAGAAAAACTTGACTCTGTGGTGAAATATCACCCTGAGCTGGACATCGTTCCATCAGTTCTCTACTCATAGAAAGTACATCATACAGTCAGCCCATTATGACATACAAACATGTTACTCACTTTTAAGTACCTAATGTGTCCCCTTCTGACGGCCATTAAGAAACTTCACAGATCCCCAATCTGAAGGTATCAAATAGAAATAAGGTAATAATAATACTCACAAAAAAAGGGTGGGGGAGGGAAGGGACAGGGATTTTTCTGAAAACAAAATCAAACAAACAAACAAAAAAAAAAACAAGTGAAAAAGATGCTGGGTCTTCTTACGAGCTCAATACCTGTGGAGAGAAGGGAAGAACTGTCAGACTTGCGTTCTGCTGGGTTACAGTCTCACCTGCACACTGTCTCACACCTTCGCACCTGCACACTGTCTAACACCTTCTCATCTGCACACTCTCTCACACCTTCGCACCTGCACACTGTCTCACACAGTCTCACCTGCACACTCTCACACCTTCTCACCTGCACACTGTCTCACACCTTCTCACCTGCACACTGTCTCACACCTTCTCACCTGCACACTGTCTCACACCTTCTCACCTGCACACTGTCTCACACCTTCTCACCTGCACACTGTCTCACACCTTCGCACCTGCACACTGTCTCACACCTTCTCACCTGCACACTGTCTCACACCTTCTCACCTGCTCACATCCAATACCAGGCTGCACGACACATTTGACCACTCAAATCTGACTTTTTCCCTCTCAAATGTTGTGAATGACACATTTGAGGACAGAAATAAGAAATGTGTAGCTTGTCTAAATGCATGAATCCAATCTGGACAACTGAAAAACTTGTCACCCAAAAAGAAGGCAAATCTGATTTGGACAATAAGCCAAAACCAAGAAGTCCACAAACCATCAGGATATTAATATCTGAGGAGAGCAGAGGACCTGCTGTTCTGCCAAACTTACTCTCAATAAAATCTGCCGGTGGGGAAATTTCTAATAAAAAGTATATATCTACACTTTCAAAATAACCAATTAATGCCACGGCCCCTCACACGAGCCTATTTCCTGCCACATAGCCCTATACCCATAACCGACACAGCCAATACCCCCCCCCCCCCCAAATATATCTCCCTCAAACCTTTTCAATGTTCAAAAACCACAAGCAAAAGGCTACCGTTACTGCCGATTCCGAATTTACAGCACGAGAGTCTTTGACTACTAAGACGAAGTGCTCTCTTAAAGCTTTACAAACCGGCTAGCACTACCTACAAAAGGTGACCAGTTTCCGCACTTCGGATACAGCAAAGTTAGGGCTCCTAGTCCTGTTCTTTACGTTTGAGTTAGCTTTCACACGTATTCCGGATGTCCACTCACGTTCCAGTCGTTAGCTATGAAGGGTAACTTGAGACGAGCTCGCTGGGTGATCTATTTAGAAATTGTTCGTTTGCTTTGCTAGCTGGGCGGTGCGCAATAGCCCACTGACGATAGCGAAAAACGCGCCATTAGTAGCGCCAGTAGTACCTAACGTCGCTATGCTACAGTAATCAAAATTACCATGCCAACACAGAAGCGTGCAACTCGACGAGCAGAGTTAATGGCTGGCTGTATGACGCTGCCTCGACGGCGGATTTACTGGCCCAAAAACTACAGATAACCTCAGTTTACCAATTAACTTAATCTCAAACACAATTTCTACAATCGGGGTTTGAAACGGACAGCCGTCAACTAACAGGTGGGGCCATTCGCCAGTAACAGAAAGAAGAAAAGCATTCTCCTCCAAAAATACCTTAAAACTGACATTAAGCAGGTATCAAATTACGGTTTACTTACTCTACGAACACTCGCAGGGTGAAAACTGACCAGCAATATGTCTTAACTTACAGAGCTAAATTTATCTGGCCGTTTCTGGCTGTCACCTCAACGTTGTGCTGAATTATGCTAATGCGTTTGTTATCTAGCTCAGACAACCTGGTAGCCATTCCCCTACTTCATAAAGGCTTAACTAGCTAGACTAGGTAGCAAGCTAATAAAAAAAGAAACAATGCCATAGTTAGCTATCATAACGCCCGTTGTAACGTGCGTCAGTTTTGTGTGGCGCGTTCACAATATCCAAGCCACAATGCAAACGGCGGTTCGTTTCGCAGGCTCTAAAACATGCTAGCTGAATTTAAATGTTCGTCACACAAAGACCTCCATTCCACTTGCTAACGCTAGTCATCTCACTGCCCTGACGTAGCTAGCAACGTAGGCTACATGGCAAACTTAGCTGGGCGCTTAAAGGGGGCGTATAACGTCAGCGAAAGGAGGGAAATTGCGGTTTCTTCACAGAATATTGCAATTAAACGACTGGACGCACAGCAAGTTATCACTACATACCAGGCCCACTCCTCGCCGTTTCCTAATATTCACCGTTGCTACGAAAGGCTGTATCGGTCACCCTCTAAACAACGAGCAGCCTGGCTTTGGGCCTACCTACCTAAGTAGGCCTCCATCTTCTCTACCGCATGGCTGCACGCCAGTTTGTCGCCACCCCGCACACATAAACTGTACACAGCCAACTGATTAAAGTATTTTAAACAAATCTTGCCTGTTTTTCAGTGGTTCCGCAGCTTTTGTAAAAGATGAAGACGTAGCCTGCTCCTTATCGCGCAAATACCGAGGCTGTTGGCTAATCGAGTTGAGCGGCTTCTCGTGACAACGAACAGAGCCGAGGTCTCTCGCAACTGTCTGGCCGGGTAGTGACGACAAACACTGACTCCGCCTATTGTCGAATTTTATTGGACTTTGATCTTATCACTCACATTAAATAGCAAGGTTTTATTGGTTATCACTCTTATCTCCGCCCCCAAAACCAGACGTTGGGAATTTCTGATGATCTCATTCGATATTGTAAATGTCCGTTAGAGCACAGCTTTGTAGAAAATACCAGTTACATTCTGATTCTTCATTCCTGTTCTCATCACGCCCTTTTCTAAGGGAGACTTGTTTGGCGGCAGATCGTCGAAATGTGTCGAGTAAAGCATTGAATCTAAAGAAGTATCGGCTTATATATCCATAGAAGATGCGCATAAAAGAGGCGATTTACATATTGTCAATTTAAACGTTTTTATGGAGTTCGACTGGCGCTGTTCATTTTAGGGTTTTAAAGATAATATCTAGATTTCAATGGTAATACAACTCATATTATTACTCTATATGTGGGATTAGCAGATCTTTAAAATATCTTTTTTTTCTTTATCTTTTCTTTGAAATAGTTAACATTTACTATTCACTTATGATGAGCTTTGTAAGACAATAAGATAAATAAGCCTGAAAATCAATATTTATGCATGTAATGAGAATGTGCATATGAGAAAACCGCAGGCCTAAAGATGCCGTCTTTTTTAAATCTATAAACCATACAGAAATGTCAATTTATTAATAATACTTAGATTAAGAAATAGTTTGAAAGCTATTGATTGATACCCTGGGGTTTTCTGTACCAGTATGTACATTCGAGCAGTCGACAATGGTATTGTTTGCCTGCAGTAAGTGTTTTGAAATCACCGGGTGATCCATAAAATTAAATTCAGTGGGATAAATAGGTAAAACGTATTTTTTAGTTCAGGTGCTTACCACTAGAGGTCAGCAAATGCAAATGAACCTTCATGATAACCATGAACGAAAGTACATTTAAAAAATATTTTGATAAAAGAGCCTTAAAAATGAATCAAACGTAAATGTAATTGTTAATGTAGGTGAAATGTTGGACACAGCAGTAAATATTGAGTGGTATGAGGACAGCACAGCAAAATAGAAACTGCAAGTTATCTGAATGAGTGTATGTGTGTTATATATGTGTGTATGTGTGTATTCCCATATCTGTGGTGTGTGTGTGTGTGTAAATATCGGGGGTGGGGGATCTGGACCTTGGAAGTCAATAGGCTTGCAGTTTCACTCAGGTGCACATCACTCATGGTCATTCTAACCAGCAAAATATAATTCAATTGCAATGTGATAAATGATTAAATAATATAAAAGATAATAAAAGAATGTATATATATATATATATATAAGCCTGGCCAAGGTACCCATACAGTGCCTTCAAAGCCCCCCAGGCCCCCACTTCCTCACAGAGAGGCCACTCATGGTAAATGGTAAATGGACTGCATTTATATAGCGCTTTTATCCAAAGCGCTTTACAATTGATGCCTCTCATTCGCCAGAGCAGTTAGGGGTTAGGTGTCTTGCTCAAGGACACTTGGTAAATGGTAAATGGACTGCATTTATATAGCGCTTTTATCCAAAGCGCTTTACAATTGATGCCTCTCATTCGCCAGAGCAGTTAGGGGTTAGGGGGTTAGGTGTCTTGCTCAAGGACACTACGACATGCCCAGGGCGGGGTTTGAACCGGCAACCCTCCGACTGCCAGACAATCGGTCTTACCTCCTGAGCTATGTCGCCCCCTCAGACAGAAATGCCATATTTTCCACAGTTCTATTGGCACAGCTCAGAACACCCGGGCAGTTTAAAACTGATGTGGCCAGTTATTTTTCGGCCCAACAATCTGAAAAACCAAGATCAACCAGGCGAGTTCTATGAGTGAAGACTCAGAGGGGCGGCACTAAAAAGGGACAAGCAGCCCGATTGGCTGCAGTATCATGACCTCACAGTGGATCCTGTCTCTTGGACGAGTCGGGGTTTTTTTTTGGAAATTAAAAAATAAAAAGATAAATCAGTGTTCTAGAACTCCATTGCTTTCGATTGCCAGCAGCGATTGTTACATCAGCATTAGAATGCTCAGTTAAGAACATTCTAATCACATGTTTGTGACCTCACACCTTAAAAAGTTAAGTGAGAGTCAGGAACGCTGATTCCCAGTATTGCTCAGTATTGCAATCTGTAGAGGAAAAGAGACAGACAGCTGAACCAGCGAATGGGCCCTGAGACTCTAAAAAAAAAAGAAACATTATTGGAAAATTCACATTTGCATTCATTTATGTAGCAGATGTTTTATCCAGAAAATGCACACAATCAGGTTCGATCCTCACCGGGGCTGACACAGTCAAAACAGCACCATTGCAAGAAACAAAACAAAAAAAACACCCCCAAAATACAATGCTGCATTGTCATACATAAGCACCACCTCTACAGAAGGTATAATATTAACACCATTAAATTCAGCTTCTGTTTTATTCAGTGAAAGTAATATTTCAGTATTTCTTAATGAATAATAAGCTTGCAGGCCTTGCCTGGGGAGGCCAGTGGCTCGGCAGTTCTGCTGGAAATTGGAGCACGAACTCAGGGGTGCACTCACACCCAGACGGGAGCAGAGCGATGCTCCCCACCTCCCCTTTCATCTTCATTAGGGCTCGATGCAGACAGCGCTTCACAGGAGGCCAGACACATTAACCACGGCCCGGCACCAATCAACAGCCAGGATTAAACTGCACAGAGACGCCTATACCTGCCGCACCCCTCAAACCGCCCCCATCCCCCAGCCCCAGCCCGGCACCAATCAACAGCCAGGATTAAACTGCACAGAGACGCCTCTACCTGCCCCACACCCCTCAAACCCCCCCCAGCCCCAGCCCCGGCCAATCAACAGCCAGGATTAAACTGCACAGAGAGCCTTACCTGCCCCACCCCTCAAACCCCCCAGCCCCAGCCCCGCCATCAACAGCCAGATTAAACTGCACAGAGAGCCTTACTGCCCACCCCTCAACGCCCCCCCCCCCAGCCCCAGCCCCAGCCAATCAACAGCCAGGATTAAACTGCACAGAGAGCCTCTACCTGCCCCACACCCCTCAACCCCCCCCCCCCCCAGCCCCAGCCCCAGCCAATCAACAGCCAGGATTAAACTGCACAGAGATGCCTCTACCTGCCCCACCCTCAACCCCCCCCCCCCATCCGCGCGCAGCCATCAACAGCCAGGATGAACCTGCCAGATCCTACTGCCCATCCGCGGCCCGTCCCGCCAGTCTTAAGAGCCAGGACTCGCTCCCAGAGATCCCTTCCGCCCCGGTATCCGCTCCCTCCAGATCCTCCCTCAGAAGATCCCCGGGCCCCGAGTCCGCTCCCGAGATCCCTCCGCTCCCCGAGATCCCTCCGCCCCCGAGATCCCTCCGCTCCCCGAGATCCCGCCGCTCCCCGAGATCCCTCCGCTCCCCGAGATCCCTCCACTCCCCGAGATCCCTCCGCTCCCCGAGATCCCTCCGCTCCCCGAGATCCCTCCGCTCCCCGAGATCCCTCCGCTCCCCGAGATCCCTCCGCTCTCCGAGATCCCTCCGCTCCCCGAGATCCCTCCGCTCCGCGAGATCGCATTAACCGCGTCGTGACTGGTTCTTGCGCGGCTGCCGGCGCGCGCGCGATGCCGCTGCCTCCACCAATCACACGCCTGCGACGGTTAATCCCAAAACTGGGCACATCCGCGATAGTAGCCTACTGTAATACCACAGCTGCCACGGTTACTTACCGGTCAAAAAAAAAAACACAATCTGGAATTCGCCAAACAGCCCACGCCTCATTTCGAATGTACAAATGCCATGTCTGCGTTCAGGGGAATCTAGATTGGCAATTATGGAAATACATATTGGTAAATATCGCTACTGCCCAGTCAATTTTCCCATCCTCAGTCATGTGCAACTTCAGCACAGATGGTGCTATTGTAGGGGGGGGGGGGGGGAGACATGGTCCTATGAATGTGATCGCAGAGTCAATTAGCAGCATATGGTCTGTCTCCTGTTAATTAGTATATGCTAAAATTTATGTTTAGTGAAAGAGATCAGCATTGCTGGCAGAATGAGCTGTAATCTTCAGCCACTGGGTATGTCCAAAGGTGAGGCAGGGTTGTGTTGGACAGATGTGTGAAGACAATGTATGATATTGTAGCTGCAATTCATTTAGCCTGATGTTACATTCTCAGAGTAACATTTTTATATTCCACATAGTTCGGATGGCAAAGATAATTAGCCTTTCCTTGCCAAGTTAAACAATTAAACAGAGAGCATGTGTTAATGTGTCTATTCAGTGTTAAATTGTGGTATTAATGAGCTGGAAAAAAACAGGCTGTAATTGACGCAATATAGGCCAAATCCTTGCAGTCCGGCTGCCCGTTTAACAAAGGAAGAGGGGTTTCCCCTGGGAGGACCAATGCTTGTCCCATTTCTTACTCTTTGTTTTTCTCTTTCTCCCCTAATTCGGAATATACGAACCGTCTCGGGGCGGTTTCCTCGCCGTCCTCTCCGCCGGCGCTTCTCCCTGACGCGCGTGCGGGTCAGCGTTTATCACGCCGTTGCTGTGAAACAGACGCGGTCCTGACGGCGGGTTCCCCGACTGACCATGCAGACTGAACCGGCGACTGCTGGGAGATTTAGACCGGGAGTAATCCTCCAGCTTTCTGCCCGGCAACTCAGATGGGTAATTATGCGCCAACCGGCGGGAATCCAGCCTCCATGCAGCGCTGAATTCAGGATTCCAGGGGCGCAGAGCTCAGGAGGTAGCCTAAGAGCGGCTGTCTGGCAGTCGGAGGGTTGCCGGTTCGATCCCCCGCCCTGGGTGTGTCGAAGTGTCCCTGAGCAAGACACCTAACCCCTAATTGCTCCCAACGAGCTGATTGGTACCTTGCAGGGCAGCCTTTCATCGTTGGTGTGTGAGTGCGTGTGTAAATGGGTGAATGAGAGGCATCAATTGTAAAGCACTTTGGATAAAAGCGCTATATAAATGCAGTCCATTTACCATTCTGTAGGGACCACAGGACTGCGAGCCAGGCCTTACGCCCAACGTCAGGGCCCGACCTCACTAATGCTCTTGTGGCTGAGTGGAATCCCCGCAGCCAACTGCCAAAATCTAGTGGAAAGCCTTCCCAGAAGAGCGGAGGCAAAGGGGGGGGGGGGGGGGCAACTCCATATTAATGCCCAGGGTTTTGGAATGAAGTGTTCAACAAGCACATATGGGCGTGATGTTCAGGTGTCCACATACTTTTGGAAATGTTGTGTATCTTTAGCTCTATTGGACAAAAACTCCCGATGGCTGATGTTTTATGCTCAAACTTATAACTAAGATTAATTTCATATTTACATTTTCTTGAGGATGTTGATTTTACAAAACACAAAACTCTGTACTGCTGTGACAAAGCTTTATTTTCTGCTTTTTTTGATTATTTGCCAAAACAAGACAAACTGGAAAGATATAAAAGTAACAAAAGCAAACAAAAACAAAACATGGTTTGACAATCACATTTGTAAGATGCTTTTGAAAACAATTACAGGCCTACAAGTACCAGAATGCATTGCGTAACAAGCAAGAGAACTACAGAAAAACAGCTCTTTTCTAAAACATCTTTGACAACAGAGATTCAATAGCTCACATTGAAAGTTCAAGACATATATGAATTATTTCTTGTAACGTTTTTTGTAAAGAACTTTAAGGTGAAAAAATGTAACAGAACAAAGTAAATACTGACAAATATATTTAGGAAAGTTTCATGTCCATGTCCAGTGCAAGCCTCTCTTACCTTCCGAGTCCCTGTAGCAGAGGCAAATGTTCGTCTTGTTCTGGGCCCAATTCCTTTCTTTTTTCTTTCCTGAAATTACGGAAAGCCGGATTTGAGTTGCTGAACACAAGCGGCTCAGTGGTCCGGGAGTTCAAAGGTCATTTGAGTCGCATTTCTGCGAGTTCAGTGATGCCGTATCGGACAAAGCTGCACATTAAAAGCCAGCGAGAGCGAGTAAGAGAGGAGATGGAGACAAACGGGGAAAAGAAAGCCAGAGGCGAAGAGCTCATTTCTACTCAACGGAAACGTGAGGCTCGCCTCAGACCCAGCACCATGGAAAAAAAGGCAGATTGTCTGTTTTCTTATTAAACTTTGTTCCCCCCATGTATGCATATAAAAAAAGATGTCTTTAAATAAAATGCACGAGCACACAGTGTCTTTTCTGCTCCGTCACCTCAACGTCAGTCAGCGATCGTAAACTGCCACAATCTTCAGCCTGAGAGGATAACCATTCCAAAAGCAGCCCCTCACCCGAGCCCACTTTCAGCCCCATAAACACATCAGCTACTGAACACGGGTTAGCGGCTAAAGGACTGAACGCAGGTTAGCGGCTAAAGGACTAAACGCGGGTTAGCGGCTAAAGGACTAAACGCGGGTTAGCGGCTAAAGGACTGAACGCGGGTTAGCGGCTAAAGGACTGAACGCGGGTTATCGGCTAAAGGACTGAACGCGGGTTGGCGTTTAAAGGACTAAACGCGGGTCAGCGGCTAAAGGACTGAACGTGGGTTAGCGGCTAAAGGACTAAACGCGGGTTGGCGTTTAAAGGACTGAACGCGGGTTAGCGGCTAAAGGACTGAACGCAGGTTAGCGGCTAAAGGACTAAACGCGGGTTGGCGTTTAAAGGACTGAACGCGGGTTAGCGGCTAAAGGACTGAACGCGGGTTAGCGGCTAAAGGACTGAACGCGGGTTAGCGGCTAAAGGACTGAACGCGGGTTAGCGGCTAAAGGACTGAACACAGGTTAGCGGCTAAAGGACTGAACACGGGTTAGCGGCTAAAGGACTGAACGCGGGTTAGCGGCTAAAGGACTGAACGCGGGTTAGCGGCTAAAGGACTAAACACGGGTTGGCGTTTAAAGGACTAAACGCGGGTTGGCGGCTAAAGGACTGAACGGATTAGCGACCTTGGCAGATTCACAGTAAGGTTCCTCCCATACTTTGGAGGGTTGGGTGAGCTTATTGAGGAACAGAGATTGAGGGAGATGACGGAGAATCTCTTAACGCGAGTGGTCACAATATTCAAAATATGTCTTGCTGCATTGGACACAGGATAATCCACCTGAAGGAGGACAGTTGAGGCCCCAGCACATTGCCTGGAGAGATCCCCCGGTGGCCGCTTAGTGTAACCACAATAGGGCGCCATCTGGCGGTCACGCTGTGTAAAGGCAGAAGGTCTTTGGGTAACCACAGATGGTCTCCCCCTGGTGGTCATTCAGTGTAATCGCAGCAGGTCTCCCCCTGGTGGTCATTCCGTGTAATCGCAGCAGGTCTCCCCCTGGTGGTCAGTCAGTGTAACCACCACATAAGGTCCCCTCTGGTGGTCATTCAGTGTAATCACAGAAGTTCTCCCCCTGGTGGCCATTCAGTGTAATCGCAGCAGGTCTCCCCCTGGTGGTCAGTCAATGTAACCACCACAGAAGGTCTCCCCTAGGTGGTCATGCAGAGTAACCACAGCAGGGCTCCCCCTGGTGGCTTGTGAATGTAATCACATCTGTGAAGCTTGGCTGTCCACCGGCAGCAGGGGCACAGGGAAGCCTGGTTTCATAGCACTGTGCTGTAGTACGCTACGGGGTCCTGCCTGTGTGGAGAGACTCAAGATGGAGGCAGGCAGGGTGGCGCGGGAGGTGGAGACAGAGGCAGCTAGGGTGAGGTTACCGCTGAAACCACGCGGATGGGGGCGCTGGGGGCAGGGGAGTGTACTATGAGAGGGAGAGCAGCATCAGCACCACAGCCGTCACCATGGCGAGGAATGTCAGGGCAACGCTGCAGTCTGACCCATCATCTGTCAGAAAGGGCTCTGGAGACCTGTAACCTGACTCATCTGAAACAGAGAGGGAGGGGGACAGGGGGGGAGGGAGAGAATGAAAGAGAAGAGGGAAACAGAGAGAGGGAGAGGGCGATGGAGGGAGGGGGGGCAGGGTTGGTTGGTGGAGAGAGAGAGAGAGAGAAAAGGAGGGAGGGAGGGGTTGTAGAGGAGAAAGAGAAAGAGACACAGACAGAACACATCCTGGATTACAGTACGTTGCACCTGCGTTTAACTCTGTGTTGCCAAGATGGCCGTTTCCTCAGCCTGTGTGTGCTGCTGCACTCATGGTAAATTTTAGGGAATGAAACATAATAAGCGGATAGAGGCGTGCCCCGACCCCGTCACGGTGGGACGGGGGGGGGGAGGGTACTCACTGCCAGGCCTCACATACACCTTCAGCTTCAGACACGGCCTCCCTGCGTGGTTAGGGTGGGGGGAGGCTGGGGGGGGGAGAGTGAGGGGGGCAGAGAGCGGGAGAGAGAGAGGAGGGGGGAGGGGGAAAGAGTGAGAGGAGGGGGAGAAAGAGAAGAGGGAGTGGGGGAAAGAGTGATGAGTTATCTCTCATAGTCATTGCTTCTGTAACCAGAAATAAAACATTTTCTGACTATTTCTGATATGACTGGAATGGCCCACCCTGTTGGGGCTGTTAATATTCCAAAGTACAGTGAAATAATAATACATGTAACAGAATAACACTGCCAGCTATCATGAGAAACAGTATCACTGTGCTGCAGTAAGACTGTGCTGCTCTGAGGGTGTGTTCTGAAAGCCTGTGTTGTGTGACTCAGTGCTGCTCTGAGACTGTGTTCTGAAAGCCTGTGTTGTGTGACTCTGAGCTCTGAGGCTGTGTTCTGAAAGCCTGTGTTGTGTGACTCTGAGCTCTGAGGCTGTGTTCTGAAAGCCTGTGTTGTGTGACTCTGAGCTCTGAGGCTGTGTTCTGAAAGCCTGTGTTGTGTGACTCTGAGCTCTGAGGCTGTGTTCTGAAAGCCTGTGTTGCGTGACTCTGTGCTCTGCGGCTGTGTTCGGAAAGCCTGTGTTGCGTGACTCTGAGCTCTGAGGCTGTGTTCTGAAAGCCTGTGTTGTGTGACTCTGAGCTCTGAGGCTGTGTTCTGAAAGTCTGTGTTGTGTGACTCTGAGCTCTGAGGCTGTGTTCTGAAAGGCCTGTGTTGTGTGACTCTGAGCTCTGAGGCTGTGTTCTGAACGGCCTGTGTTGTGTGACTCTGAGCTCTGAGGCTGTGTTCTGAAAGCCTGTGTTGTGTGACTCTGAGCTCTGAGGCTGTGTTGTCATCATTCAAGCCAAAAGAATGCGCATGTAGTCGGGCGGTAATCACAAACACACCATATGGTCCCGTTCAAAAGTCCCATTACAGGAGCTGCAGATAAAAAGATGCAATCACTTTTCTTACCCTTGAAGACACAAACAACTCTTTCAGCGGAAAGGTCACCTTACTGCTCCATCACAAGCTCAGCTCAGCTTTAATTATGTACTTTTTCAGAGCCATAAAAACCGCATTTTCTTGGCTCTTAAGTTTCACTGATGATTGTATTTTCCAGAAATGGTTTTTCGTAACAAGTTCTAGATGGGAAATTCAACCCGGAGAGGACACACACACACACACACACACATACACACATTCTTGTGCGCACACACACACTCAGATATATGCACATGCACTTCAGCACAAACACACACACATACTTGTGGACACATGCATGCAAGCACACACACACACACACACACACCATTTCATCTCACGCATCTATTCTACCGCAACATCCGCCTGGCACCATGACAACTGCAGTCGTGGTGATACCCCACAATCCTCCAGGGGAGGAGGAGAGATTAGAAGATGTGATTAAGTTCAGAACACAGCAAACAGACGCGCTGTTGGCTTATTCTCCCAGACACTCCCACCGTAATCACCGCTCTCACAGTTCCCACTCACTGTGTGCAGATGATGCTAATGTGCCGTTAATGAGAAAGTTTCTTTTCCTGGAAAGTAAGTCGCCGTTTGTCAGCGAGCGCACCAATCACGTTTCACGCTACAGCCCCCTGCAGTGAACAGCCAACCGAGCATTATCCCTGGATTTGGCGTTCTTACAGACCGTTCCTTAGCAGTTAACTCAGCGGGTGTGTGGGGGATGAAGCAGAGAAGATTATTAGTTTTAAAAAGTCAGGAAAGTGAATCTGTAATCAGGAAATTAAAGTGGAGACAGTTCTCTTGGTCAGGATTTATACACCTCATTCAGCAACTCAAATGTAGAATTTTCCACTAGAGGGCGCCATTAACTGGCTTTACAGAAGGAGCTGACCAAATGGCTGATGCTACAGCCATACACACATGCTCACACACAACCAGACACTCACACACACACACAAGTGTACACACATACTCAAATTTATTAAAACTTAGTTGCATCATACCAAACTCATGGCATGCTTTATAAAGAGGAAACACTTGTGCTCTCTGAGGGGTTATAACTGCTTTATAAACAGGAAATACCACACTCTCTGAGGGGTTATAACTGCTTCATAAACAGGAAATACCACACTCTCTGAAAGTTTTGTCTAATGAAGTACAGCAGCAGTAAAAAAGCTCGATAATTTTTTTTTTTTTTACTGCGTTTCCAGTCCCCGGTGGTAGTGAGTCAGAGCACTTGAAGAGGCGTCGAAGCGAGAAAGAAAGACACTACAAACAGCCCACGCCGCCGGGCCTGGCAGTCTGAGCAGAGAAACACCGGATTTCACTGCAGCTGCACACACTTCCTGCTCACTCATACAGGTGGGCCTGTTTCTGCACACCAACCGGCCCCCAAACTGCCCCCCCCCCCCCGTCCTCCCACACACCTGGGCTCAGAGCAGGTACTCTCACAGATTCACTTTAATTTACACTTTCAGTTGGAAGAGAGAAGGCAAAGGGAATAAAGAGAGAGACAAGAGAGAGAAAGTGTGGGAGAGAAAGAGACAGAGAGATGGAGAGAGAGAGAGGGAGAGAAAGAGAGATAGTGGGAGAGAGAGAGCCAGAGGAGAGAAAAGGCAGCTTCTCCAGCTTATAGAAATAAACTCACACTCACAGTGAGTTTAAAAGCTGCACAACTACTAGTGAAATACAGGAGACCAAAGGCACAACAGCAGCTGAAGAATAAAACGGGAGGGGGATCTTCTCTTTTCTGGCTGCTCTAGGTATCCAGGACACGAGATAAACTTACGCTGAGTATAATTACAGAGTGTGTGTGTGTGTGTGTGAGAGTGTGTGTGTTCATACTCCGAGATGTAGTAGTACTCTCTGTGTGTGTGTGTGTATGCATGTGTGTGTGCTCATACTCCGAGATGTAGTAGTACTGTGTGTGTGTGTGTGCTCATACTCATAGATGTAGTAGTACTCTGTGTGTGTGTGTGTGAGTGTGTATGCGTGTGTGTGTGCTCATACTCACAGATGTAGTAGTACTCTGTGGGTGTGTGTGTGTGTGTGTGTATGCGTGTGTGTGTGCTCATACTCCGAGATGTAGTAGTACTCTGTGTGTGTGCTCATACTCACAGATGTAGTAGTACTCCGAGAGAGTGTGTGTGTGTGCTCATACTCACAGATGTAGTAGTACTCTGTGTGTGCTCATACTCACACATGTAGTAGTACTCTGTGTGTGTGCTCATACTCACAGATGTAGTAGTACTCTGTGTGTGTGCTCATACTCACAGATGTAGTAGTACTCTGTGTGTGTGCTCATACTCACAGATGTAGTAGTACTCTGTGGGTGTGTGTGTGTGTGTGTATGCATGTGTGTGTGCTCATACTCCGAGATGTAGTAGTACTCTGTGTGTGCTCATACTCACACATGTAGTAGTACTCTGAGTGTGTGCTCATACTCACAGATGTAGTAGTACTCTGTGTGTGTGCTCATACTCACAGATGTAGTAGTACTCTGAGTGTGTGTGTGCTCATACTCACAGAAGTAGTAGTACTCTGTGAGAGTGTGTGTGTGTGCTCATACTCACAGATGTAGTAGTACTCTGTGAGAGTGTGTGTGTGTGCTCATACTCACAGATGTAGTAGTACTCTGTGTGTGTGCTCATACTCACAGATGTAGTAGTACTCTGTGTGTGTGCTCATACTCACAGATGTAGTAGTACTCTGTGTGTGTGCTCATACTCACAGATGTAGTAGTACTCTGTGTGTGTGCTCATACTCACAGATGTAGTAGTACTTGAGTGTGTGTGTGTGCTCATACTCACAGAATTAGTAGTACTCTGTGAGAGTGTGTGTGTGTGCTCATACTCACAGATGTAGTAGTACTCTGTGTGTGTGCTCATACTCACAGATGTAGTAGTACTCTGTGTGTGTTCTCATACTCACAGATGTAGTAGTACTCTGTGTGTGTTCTCATACTCACAGATGTAGTAGTACTCTGTGTGTGTGCTCATACTCACAGATGTAGTAGTACTCGTGTCCGGGCCGGAACTCGAACCCGAGGGAGAAGGGGGTGAAGAGCTGGAACTTCTCGGAGAAGCGCAGGGGGCCGGCGGCGCTGCGGGGCTGGCTGCACTCCCAGCGCTTCAGGCCGCGCATGCGCGGGTCGCAGCTACGGAAGCCCTCGAGGCTCACCATGAACAGCACGTAGCGCTCCATGCGCTCCGGCGGCAGCGCGCTGGCGTAGTGCGGACAGTAGATGTCCAGGTAGTCATTAATGCTCAGCCCCACCGTGTAGTCCCCACGACGGAACCTGCAGAACACACACACGTGCGTACACACGCATGCACACACACATACACACGCACATACACACACGCATGCACACACACATACACACGCACATACACACACGCATGCACACACACATACACACACGCATGTACACACACATACACACGCGCACACACATACGCACGCACATACACACGCGACACATACACACGCACATACACACGCATGCACACACGCATACACACACACGCATGCACACACATACACACGCATGCACACACGCATGCACACGCACATACACATGCATGCACGCACACATACACATGCATGCACACACAGATACACACACAGGCACACACGCACACTCACACACACACGCACACACACAGACACACACAAAAACACACACAAATGCATGCACAAATGTCAGTTACAAATAGTATAAGTACATTGCAATACTTTAGTTTACAATATATTGGCAAGTATATAAATTATTGCTGCTTTAAGATATTATGATATATTTCACCACTGTAACATATGATGTTTCCCAAACAGGAAGCATTTACACTGCAGAAGAGGCTGTTTGGGATGTGCAATTTCAGCCCGACAGACGGGACCTTTCCCGAAGCAGCAGCACCCTCCCTTCCTCACATTTAGGTTCTTGCTGTTTTCCAAAAATCAAAGAAACGGCACACCTGTGTGCACCTGCTCCCCCCCCCCCCAGCTCCTCAGCTGTCCCTGGATCCCTGACAGTCTGTCTCTCTGACATACTGTACTTCTGCAGGTCCCATCTAACATGCTTTACTGCTGTTAGTCGAATGCACGGTACCATGGTTACTCAATCAATCCCCTGTAATTTCATACACAGCACTCCGCACACAACACTGAACAGCCAAAAACAAAAACAATTTCATTTAACTGAGATGGGGGTGCAGGAGGTCTACCACCCACCGCCCCCCCACCCCACCTCGTATCCGTTTAACACCCCTCTCTCTCTCCTTTCTCTCTCCTCTCCTCAGATCAGTAATCATCCCTCATTGAGCATTTCCTCCACACACAAAACTCTGCTGAATATGCCTGTGATTAAGAACATTCACCCTCCCTCTCCCCATCCATCCCTTTCTTCCCTCTTTTCTCTCTCTCTCTCTTCCTTCCTTCCTGTCTCTTTCTCTTTTTCTGATCTTTCTCCCGCCCTCTCTCCTTCTCCATCTCTCTCTCCCTCCCTCCCTTCCCCTCTCCCAGAAGGCCAAAGGAAGCCTTTGATCCGATCCTGATTTTTTTTTTTCTTCATTTTTTCCAGAAGTTGCAGCATTCTGAAAGGGGGCGGGGGAGAAGTGCTTTCCAGTTAGTCTGGGTTAAATATTTAAGACTCCACACCCTCCCCTCTCTGGTTAGTCCGGGTTAAATATTTAAGACTCCACACCCTCTCCTCTCTGGTTAGTCTGGGTTAAATATTTAAGACTCCACACCCTCTCCTCTCTGGTTAGTCTGGGTTAAATATTTAAGACTCCACACCATCTTCTATCCTCTCTGGTTAGTCTGGGTTAAATATTTAAGACTCCACACCATCTTCTATCCTCTCTGGTTCATCTGGGTTAAATATTTAAGACTCCACACCCTCTCCTCTCTGGTTAGTCTGGGTTAAATATTTAAGACTCCACACCCTCTCCTCTCTGGTTAGTCCGGGTTAAATATTTAAGACACCACACCTTGTCCTCTCTGGTTAGTCTGGGTTAAATATTTAAGACACCACACCCTCTCCGGTTAGTCCGGGTTAAATATTTAAGACTCCACACCTTCTCCTCTCTGGTTAGTCTGGGTTAAATATTTAAGACTCCACACCCTCTCCTCTCCTCTCTGGTTAGACTGGATTAAATATTTAAGAGTCCACACCCTCTCCTCTCCTCTCTGGTTAGACTGGATTAAATATTTAAGACTCCACACCTTCTCCTCTCTGGTTAGTCTGGGTTAAATATTTAAGACACCACACCCTCTCCTCTCTGGTTAGTCTGGGTTAAATATTTAAGACTCCACACCCTCTCCTCTCTGGTTAGTCCGGGTTAAATATTTAAGAGTCCACACCATCTCCTCTCTCTCCAGCGTTTGGCGCACAGTGTGTGGTGTTCTCCCCCCCCC
This sequence comes from Anguilla rostrata, assembly GCF_018555375.3. NCBI lineage: Eukaryota > Metazoa > Chordata > Actinopteri > Anguilliformes > Anguillidae > Anguilla > Anguilla rostrata. The sequence goes on along the minus strand of NC_057938.1, from coordinate 1,230,973 downwards.
CCCCCCCCCCCGCAGGGTGCTCAGCCCTCAGGGGGGGTTTCACACCCGCTACTAAAACAGCGTGAGAACTGGAGAGTACATCTGCACTCAGAACCTCACACTCACCTCACACTCACTCAATACCACTCACTGCACACTCACTCACTCAACACTACTCACTCATCACTCACTCCTCCCCTCACCACTACATACTCACTCAAACACTCATCAATACTCACTCACTCACGCACTCACTCACATACATACTCACTCAAACAACTCACTCAAACTCACTCACTCATGCACTCACTCAAACACACTCACTCAAACACCCTCTCACTCACTCACATACTCACTCACATACATACTCACTCACACACTCACTCACATACATACTCACTCACTCACATACATACTCACTCAAACACTCACTCACTCACACACCACTCTCACTCACTCACACACTCACTCAACATACTCACTCACACACTCACTCACATACTCACTCAAACACTCACTCAAATACTCACTCACTCACGCACTCACTCACATACATACTCACTCAAACACTCACTCACTCACGCACTCACTCACATACATACTCACTCAAACACGCACTCACTCAAACACCCTCTCACTCACTCACATACTCACTCACTCACTCACTCAAATACTCACTCACTCACGCACTCACTCACATACATACTCACTCAAACACGCACTCACTCAAACACCCTCTCACTCACTCACATACTCACTCACTCACTCAAATACTCACTCACTCACGCACTCACTCACATACTCACTCACGCACTCACTCACATACATACTCACTCAAACACTCACTCACTCAAACACCCTCTCACTCACTCACATACTCACTCACTCACTCAAATACTCACTCACTCACACACTCACTCACATACATACTCACTCAAACACCCTCTCACTCACTCACATACTCACTCACGCACTCACTCATATACATACTCACTCAAACACTCACTCATGCACTCACATACTCACTCACACACTCACTCATATACATACTCACTCAAACACTCACTCATGCACTCACATACTCACTCACGCACTCACACTCACTCAAACACACACTCACGCACTCACACACTTACATACTCACTCACTCACTCACATACTCACTCACACACTCACACTCACTCAAACACACACTCACACACTTACACACTCACTCACTCAAACCCACACTCACTAAAACACAAACTCATTCACTCATCTTCTGCCAGGTGCTGTTGACTCTTGACTTCTCTCTCTCCTTCTCCCTCCATCTCTCTCTCCCTCTTTCTCTCATCTTTCTCTCCCTCACTCTCTCCCCCTCTCTCTTTCTCTCATCCTCCCTCCCTCTCGCCCCCCCCCTCTTTCCCTCTCTATTACCCACCATGCCTCAGGCTGATTGAGGATCAGACGGAGATCTGCAGGGTTTCTCTCCGCTGCTCAAGCCCACAGTCTCTCTAGGCTCCGCCCTGCTCAGCGTTATGTAAACACCAGCCTCTCCCTGTCAAAGAGTTATTATTTTTTTAAAAACCCCTCATTTCCACATCAAAGTGGAGCTCACTGGCGGACTCCAAAGCTGAAAGTGCCGTGTTCAGCGGCGTGTAGGTTAAACCTGCGCCGCGTCGGAGTCAGAGACCCACTCTGCCTGCCTCTCCTTTCAAACAAAAAAAGCCTTACAATTTTATTTATTTATTTTATTTTTGATGGCGCTGTAGAAGTTAAAAGGGACCGAGTTGAAAGGGATCCCAGGCCTCAAAACGGTGTTGTGCGCTTGACATTGGACAACCTTCAGGCGCTCTGAAAAAACCCCAAAAACGTGAGTGAGAACAGCACCGCTGCACTCTGGGCAGGGAGAACAGCAGGGAGAACAGCACCGCTGCGCTCTGGGAGAACAGCACCGCTGCACTCTGGGCAGGGAGAACAGCACCGCTGCACTCTGGGCAGGGAGAACAGCAGGGAGAACAGCACCGCTGCGCTCTGGGCAGGGAGAACAGCAGGGAGAACAGCACCGCTGCGCTCTGGGCAGGGAGAACAGCACCGCTGCACTCTGGGAGAACAGCACCGCTGCGCTCTGGGAGAACAGCACCGCTGCACTCTGGGCAGGGAGAACAGCAGGGAGAACAGCACCGCTGCACTCTGGGAGAACAGCACCGCTGCGCTCTGGGAGAACAGCAGGGAGAACAGCACCGCTGCACTCTGGGAGAACAGCACCGCTGCGCTCTAAGCAGGGAGAACAGCAGGGAGAACAGCACCGCTGCACTCTGGGCAGGGAGAACAGCACCGCTGCGCTCTAAGCAGGGAGAACAGCAGGGAGAACAGCACCGCTGCACTCTGGGCAGGGAGAACAGCACCGCTGCGCTCTGGGCAGGGAGAACAGCAGGGAGAACAGCACTGCTGTGCTCTGGGAGAACAGCAGGGAGAACAGCATCGCTGATTCCACTGAGTGTTTACGTTTTTTTGCTGTTGTTGTTGAGGAAAGACGGTAATAAATAAATAGAGAATACTGGTGAAAATGCTGAATAAAATTCTCAGTAATCTGAGAACGCAGGTGGCGAAGGTATTCAATAAATGATAAATAATTGTTTTGTTTGACGGCTGCTGGTGGCTTGCCTGGCTTTGCTGACAGAGGCTAAAATGGTTGTTCATTTGATAAAGCTACTTCAGTTACAAACGAAGAATATCGTCATCTATCTACAACATTACTCTGCGATGGTTCACAAAAAACCTGGCCAACGTTACCGGGAGTCGTTTTTTTAGCAACTCAGATAGAAACCCACGGGGTCAGGCCGGGCCGGATCCCTCTCTCTGTTTATTCTGCAGTTTTCCATCTGTACACATGAGACGGAGGTGAAGACGGGCCTCGCACCCTGCGTGGAGTCTGATTGGGAACGCTGCGACTGCTCACAGTTTGAATGAGTCACGAGCGTCTTCGCCAGGGGGGGCAGGAGGAGGGGCTATATGAGAGAAACGGTTTCATAATAAGCCAAATAAGCCAAATACACACACACACACACACACACGCCCGCCCACGCACACACACACACACACACACACACACACACACACGCCCACACGCCCACACGCCCACACACACACACACACACACACACACACCAACACGCCCACACGTGCACACACACACACGCACAAACATACACACACACACACACATATGCACACACACACACACACACACACACACACACACAAAGTTGCTGAAACACACTCCTCACTCCTGAAATCCAGCTTTCAGAAGCTGTTGCCTGGAGACGGATATAAACAGAGTGAAAAACATCCGCACGCCGAGCCTGGCCTGAATGCAGCTGTGATTCTGCCCTGGGCTGCTCCAATGCAGCCGGGTGTATTAAAGAGGCTCAATTTCATATTGGGCCCAAATGTTATGGTACCAGATGGAATACCAATCTCTCTCTCTCTCTCTCCCCCTCTCTCTCTCTCTCTCTCTCGCTCCCCCCTCTCTCTCTCTCCCCCTCTCTCTCCCCTCTCACTCGCTCTCCCCCTCTCTCCCCCTCTACTCTCCCTCACTCTCTCTCTTTCTCTCCTCTCTCCTTCTTTCCTCTCCCTCTATCCACCCCCCCTTCTCTCTCCTCTTCCCTCCCTCCTCCTCCCCCCCTGCACTCATAAATGCAGGTCTCCATGAATTATATATGGGGTTGATAAAATAGCAGCCCTCATATCTTGGGTAATGGAGCCCATTTAGCCATCGTCTCAAACAGATGGGTATCAACGGGAGCAGGTATAAACCGTCCAGTGTCTGGAGGGGGTACGAGGGGGGGGGGATGCTGCGGTTACAGACTTCTACATCCCAATAACAAATGCAGCCCCCGCCCCCCCCCAGTCCGCAGGCCCCGCGCCCCCCCCCCCATGCCCGCCCCACCCTTCTGCCAAAGTTCATTTGGATTGGGGGAGGTGCAGAACTGCAGAACTGGCCCAGTTTGGTTATAAAAAACACTTCAAACAGAGAAAACTTTTTAGCATTCCAGAAATGTCAGACACTAGCATTCTCCAGCATATTTCACATAAAAAACACCACCCCCCTCTTCAGCAGACTCTGCAAATCGAAAAATTGGGGGGGGGGGGGGGGGCTTATATTAGCCAATAAAAGACTTTAGTAAATAACACAGGGAAGTCTCAGTGCTGACAATGGGCCAAGGTCGGACACACACACGTGCACAAGCACGCACGAATACACACACACACACACACGTGCACGCAAGCACACACCGAAAAACCACTGTACAGGTGTACCGTCTGGCAGGAGACAGACAGCCCCCCCCGCCCCCCACCCTCACCCTGCAGGAAAAGTAGGTTATTTTTTATCAACCTACTTTCCCCCACATTAGCATTTCCAACACCGCCGCAGGCCCGCTCGTGTGTGTGCGCGTGTGTGTGGGCACGCGTGCGTGTGTGTGTGTGCGTGTGTGTGAATGTGTGGGCACGCGTGTGTGTGAATGTGTGCGTGTGTGTGTACGTGTGTGTGTGAATGTGTGCGTGTGTGTGTGCGCGTGTGTGTGGGCACGCGTGCGTGTGTGTGTGAATGTGTGCGTGTGTGTGTACGTGTGTGTGTGTAAGTGTGTGTGCGTGCGTGTGAATGTGTGCGTGTGTGTGTACGTGTGTGTGTGTAAGTGTGTGTGCGTGCGTGTGAATGTGTGCGTGTGTGTGTACGTGTGTGTGTGTAAGTGTGTGTGCGTGCGTGTGAATGTGTGCGTGTGTGTGTGTGCGTGCGTGTGTGAGAGTGTCTGTGCGCGCGCGTGTGTGTGTGTGTGCGCGTGCGCGCGTGTGTGAGAGTGTCTGTGCGCGTGTGTGTGTGTGCGTGGTGTGGCGTGTGTGTGTGTAGAGCGTGCGTGTGTGTCTGTGGCGTGTGTGGTGTGGTGTGTGCGTGCGCGCGGTGTGTGTGTGTGTGTGTGGCGTGGTGCGTGTCTGTGCGTGGTGTGTGTGTGTGTGCGTGTGTCTCAACTCCCTGCAATGTCAGTCGTGTGGAGTGGAGACCTGCGAGTCCACGCTGCCGCTACGGAAAAACAGAGCAAGCGGATCGATGGGATGAGGATTACACTGCGTATGCCTGTTCCCCAGGAAGACATGAGAGTCAAACGAAGGATAAGACCGCACAGGAGATGCAAATTTATGAGCCAGCCTGGTTCAGCTCTACAGTGGGAAAGGGGCATAATGAGCCAGCCTGGTTCCAGCTCTACAGTGGGAAAGGGCTATAATGAGCCAGCCTGGTTCAGCTGTACAGTGGGAAAGCGCTATAATGAGCCAGCCTGGTTCCAGCTCTACAGTGGGAAAGGGCTATAATGAGCCAGCCTGGTTCAGCTCTACAGTGGGAAAGGGCTATAATGAGCCAGCCTGGTTCAGCTCTACAGTGGGAAAGCGCTATAATGAGCCAGCCTGGTTCCAGCTCTACAGTGGGAAAGGGGTATAATGAGCCAGCCTGGTTCTGGCTCTACAGTGGGAAAGGGCTATAATGAGCCAGCCTGGTTCCAGCTCTATAGTGGGAAAGGGCTATAATGAGCCAGCCTGGTTCAGCTCTACAGTGGGAAAGGGCTATAATGAGTCAGCCTGGTTCAGTTCTACGGTGGGAAAGGGCTATAATGAGCTAGCCTGGTTCAGCTGTACAGTGGGAATGGGCTACAGCCTGGTTCAGTTCTACAGTGGGAAAGGGCTATAATGAGCCAGCCTGGTTCAGCTCTACAGTGGGAAAGCGCTATAATGAGCCAGCCTGGTTCCAGCTCTACAGTGGGAAAGGGCTATAATGAGCCAGCCTGGTTCAGCTCTACAGTGGGAAAGCGCTATAATGAGCCAGCCTGGTTCCAGCTCTACAGTGGGAAAGGGCTATAATGAGCCAGCCTGGTTCAGCTCTACAGTGGGAAAGGGCTATAATGAGCCAGCCTGGTTCAGCTCTACAGTGGGAAAGGGCTATAATGAGTTAGCCTGGTTCAGCTCTACTGTGGGAAAGGGCTATAATGAGCCAGCCTGGTTCAGCTCTACAGTGGGAAAGGGCTATAATGAGCCAGCCTGGTTCAGCTCTACAGTGGGAAAGGGCTATAATGAGCCAGCCTGGTTCACCTCTACAGTGGGAAAGGGCTATAATGAGCCAGCCTGGTTCAGCTCTACAGTGGGAAAGGGCTATAATGAGCCAGCCTGGTTCAGCTCTACAGTGGGAAAGGGCTATAATGAGCCAGCCTGGTTCAGCTCTACAGTGGGAAAGGGCTATAATGAGCCAGCCTGGTTCCAGCTCTACAGTGGGAAAGGGCTATAATGAGCCAGCCTGGTTCAGCTCTACAGTGGGAAAGGGCTATAATGAGCCAGCCTGGTTCCAGCTCTACAGTGGGAAAGGGCTATAATGAGCCAGCCTGGTTCAGCTCTACAGTGGGAAAGGGCTATAATGAGCCAGCCTGGTTCAGCTCTACAGTGGGAAAGGGCTATAATGAGCCAGCCTGGTTCAGCTCTACAGTGGGAAAGGGCTATAATGAGCCAGCCTGGTTCAGCTCTACAGTGGGAAAGGGCTATAATGAGCCAGCCTGGTTCAGCTCTACAGTGGGAAAGGGCTATAATGAGCCAGCCTGGTTCAGCTCTACAGTGGGAAAGGGCTATAATGAGCCAGCCTGGTTCAGCTCTACAGTGGGAAAGGGCTATAATGAGCCAGCCTGGTTCCAGCTCTATGCTGGATAAAGGTGTCTGATTTTCCCAGGCTCCGTGTCCAGTTCCTGCAGGTGTGAAAGATGCCCGCACAGAGACGCAGTTAGCCAGCCCCCCGTTCCTCTCTGTTACCTGCGTCTCCGCCCCAAACGCACAGCCTCTTCACTCACCAGCACGTCCCGTGCCTCCCCGCTCCTCCTGGCCCGGTAAGCAGACCCTAAGTCCCAGTCCACTCAGAGACGGACTGCGCAAACCGCGCAGTTTTCCCCTCTCTCACGGATGTTAAATCTTTCGCCGCGAATCAGTGGCCGGTCCCAGCAGGCCTTGTTATCCGAAGAGCCAGGCCGCGTTTAAACGTCCCGTTCTGAAGGGCGTGGGGCGGCTCCGTGCCTTGGCTGCATTCCAGGGGAACTGGAACCCTGAACCCTGTGGTCACACGTCCCGGTCCTCTGAGGACTACGGAGCACTGCCCCCTTGTGTCTCTCAGGGGAATTACATGAGGGGGGGATCCCCACCACCAGAATCTGGGTCAAACGCGTGTTTGAAATACCTTAAGCTCTCTGCAGCCCTGATCCTGGAGATCCAATAGCTCGGCTGGATTTCTGTTGTCACTCTGGCCTTAACCAATCAGAGCAGTTGATTACACAGTTAATTCACATAACCAGGACACCTGGGTCTGACCTGGGTGCTGATTTTAAGGGGGAAAAGAAAAAGCAGCAGAGCTTGTGGCTCCCCGGGTGCCTGGGCTGCAGCTCCCTGCTCTAAATGCTGGTAAAGTCTGTTAAAAGTCTGTTAAAACTCCTGCAGATCCCTAAGAATTCACTGATCAATTAAACATGTTCCTCATCAAAACCATACAATTATGCCAGAGAAGAATTTCCTCTTCTGACTGAGCTACTCTGTGTGTCTGAGCTGCTCTTAAAAGTCTCTCTCTGTGTGACTGAGCTACTCTGTGTGACTGAGCTGCTCTGTGTGACTGAGCTGCTCTGTGGGACTGAGCTGCTCTGTGGGACTGAGCTGCTCTGTGTGACTGAGATGCTCTGTGTGACTGAGCTGCTCTGTGTGACTGAGATGCTCTGTGTGACTGAGCTGCTCTCTGTGACTGAGCTACTCTCTGTGACTGAGATGCTCTGTGTGACTGAGCTGCTCTCTGTGTGACTGAGCTGCTCTGTGTGACTGAGCTGCTCTCTGTGACTGAGCTACTCTGTGTGACCGAGCTGCTCTCTGTGACTGAGCTACTCTGTGTGACTGAGCTGCTCTCTGTGACTGAGCTACTCTCTGTATGACTGAGCTGCTCTGTGTGACTGAGCTACTCTCTGTGACTGAGCTGCTCTGTGTGCCTGAGCTGCTCTCTGTGACTGAGCTACTCTCTGTGACTGAGATGCTCTGTGTGACTGAGCTGCTCTCTGTGTGACTGAACTGCTCTGAGCTGCTCTGTGTGACTGAGCTACTCTCTGTGACTGAGCTGCTCTGTGTGCCTGAGCTGCTCTCTGTGACTGAGCTACTCTCTGTGACTGAGCTACTCTCTGTGACTGAGCTGCTCTGTGTGCCTGAGCTGCTCTCTGTGACTGAGCTACTCTCTGTGACTGAGATGCTCTGTGTGACTGAGCTGCTCTCTGTGTGACTGAGATGCTCTGTGTGACTGAGCTGCTCTCTGTGTGACTGAACTGCTCTGAGATGCTCTGTGTGACTGAGCTGCTCTCTGTGTGACTGAGCTGCTCTGTGTGCCTGAGCTGCTCTCTGTGACTGAGCTACTCTCTGTGACTGAGATGCTCTGTGTGACTGAGCTGCTCTCTGTGTGACTGAACTGCTCTGAGATGCTCTGTGTGACTGAGCTGCTCTGAGCTGCTCTGTGTGACTGAGCTGCTCTGTAAAGCCTCTGTGTGACTGAGCTGCTCTGAGCTGCTCTCTGTGTGACTGAGCTGCTCTGAGCTGCTCTGTGTGACTGAGCTGCTCTGTAAAGCCTCTCTGTGTGAGCAGGAGCAGCAGCTGATCGATCTGCAGGGCCGGTCAGCGGGATCAGGGTGTGTTTCGTTTGGCGGTAATGTTTCGTTTGGCGGTAATGCCCGTTCCCGGCAGCACTCAGCCCCGCCGGCCCGGGGGGCTAAACCGACAGCACGGCCCGCTGCCGCAGCCACACCCGGCCAATCAGGACGGATCAATCCCCTATCGAGCTGACCGCAGCCTAACACCCGGCCAATCAGGACGGATCAATCCCCTATCGAGCTGACCGTAGTCTAACCCCCGCTCGCCTGCTCCATCTCTGCAGCCCCGCTCGCCTGCTCCATCTCTGCACCCCGCTGTCCTTCTCACCCTCCCGCTCCATCTCTGCACCCCCGCTCGCCTGCTCCATCTCTGCACCCCCCTCGCCTGCTCCATCTCTGCACCCCGCTCGCCTGCTCCATCTCTGCACCCCCCCTCGCCTGCTCCACCTCTGCACCTCCTCTCGTCTGCTCCATCTCTGCACCCCCGCTCGCCTGCTCCATCTCTGCACCCCCGCTCGCCTGCTCCATCTCTGCACCCCCGCTCGCCTGCTCCATCTCTGCACCCCCGCTCGCCTGCTCCATCTCTGCACCCCCGCTCGCCTGCTCCATCTCTGCACCCCCGCTCGCCTGCTCCATCTCTGCACCCCCTCTCGCCTGCTCCATCTCTGCACCCCCGCTGGCCTGCTCCATCTCTGCACCCCCTCTCGCCTGCTCCATCTCTGCACCCCCGCTGGCCTGCTCCATCTCTGCACCCCCTCTCGCCTGCTCCATCTCTGCACCCCCTCTCGGCTCGGCTCGGCCTCCTCCGCCCGCTTCCTTAAGCGATCCAGCGGTGGTGAAAACAGAAACGCTGCTCAAGCGATCAATTAGCATCGCGTTAGCGCTCGTTAAGCAGCTCAAAGACACATAATTACCCAGAAACCCACAGAAAACAGCCGGTCCCAAGTCCGAGGTCTGGGAAATAACACTATTGCGTTGCATCTAAAATAAAATTTAAATAACGTCTCACAACGTCCCTCCTGTTCACTCCTCCGCACTTCCTCTATGGCAGCAAGTTTCAAAATGGAGGTTGAGTCAGGGTACCAGTGACGCACACGTCCACACACAGTATCACACACATGCACATGCACAAACACTCACACACACACACACACACACACACACACACACACACACAGTATCACATACATGCACATGCACAAACACTCACACACACACACACACACACACACACACACAGTATCACATACATGCACACACACACACACACACACACACACACACACACATACACACAAATGCACACACACACACACTCGTCCACACACAGTATCACACACATGCACACACACACACACACATTATTTCTAACTTCTTCCTTCTGTCCTTAGGAGGTTAGGTACCCGGAGCCAGAGGCCCTGGTGGAAGACCTGATAATTTAGTGCAGTACGTGCTTCTAGTCATAACAAAGATAGTAAAGATAATAAAGATAGTCTCCACCCGTCAATACGCTGAGTTGAGTAAAAGCACAGAAACCATGTGTAGAGCCCTGAAGACTGATCAGGAATCCCTAATCCCCGATAAGAGCGGGGGATGGTTAGGGCCCCCAACCCCCCACCCCCCGTGCTGTAGAACATAATGGAAGGCAATAAAAAAATATTAAAACAAAATGGCCGAGTGTAATTCTGGAGAAAGAGAGCGAGCGAGCAGTAATTACATCTGTCTTTGTCCACGAGCCAAGAGAGGAAGGCACGACCTTGAACTAATTTAAAGTATAAGTTCTTCTGTTCTGGGGTGTTAATTAATGTTCTCTCTGCTTCGATTTGGGGAGGGGGGGGGTGATGTAATGTGCAATACCGTCATTGAGGCTACACTAATTTTTCCTGATAAAGGGGAACTTTGTAGATACAATTCTACATATAATATCCCCTCCCCCTCCTCCAACTCAGCCTGATGTGCACTGAAAATTCTGGAGCCAAAATGGCTGCCATGCATCACCCAGGTTGAGGGGCTGGAGGGCAGCACACTGGCATTGCCTGAGGTGAGTTTCCACCCCTTCCCTGTAAAGCTCCTGGAGATCATGAGCTGAAAGGCGCTATAATATTATGACGAGTCTCATTTTTTAAAGCGAAGCAGACGGGCCACACAATGAGCACACAAACACACGCACACACGCACACACACACACACAGGCACTCACATGCACACACACACACTCACACACTCACACACTCACACATGCACACACACACACTCACCGCACGCACACACACACTCACCGCACGCACACACACACTCACCGCACGCACACACACACTCACACATGCACACACACACACACACACAGGCACTCACATGCACACACACACACTCACACACATACACACACACACACACACATACACACACAGATCAGACGGACTGGCACAGCGGGTGTAGACGTGTGTGTATCTCATCTCTGTGTATGAGGAATATATTTACATTTCCTTTCCACTAACTTGAAATTCAGGAGCAAAGAAACGAGATTTGAAATGGTTCTTTCTGGTTTGTGAGTTTGGCTTTTTTCATTAGGTCTGGGTCTAACATGAGCTGTGACACTGGCATTGAGAATGGTATGTTTATAAAACACATTTTGATGAGATGCACATGTACACACACACACACACACACACACACACGCACACAGATCACTTCCTGTCTTTGTGCTGATAAACTCTTCCTGTTTCTCGGTCCCCAGGCTACAGGGTGCTGATGTCAGCGTTTTATTTATATTTCACAGAAAGCGTGACAGTTCCACACACACACTCACACTCTCTCACACACACACACACACACACACACACACACACACAAACCGGCCGCTAACAGGAAATACAAGACTCTTACCGGCTGGCTCGCTAACGCACTGTAAACGAAGAATCACCAGAGACTTGTACCTCTTCACATGCAGCACATTACAGAAATACACACCCCCCCTCCACCCAAACCCCTCACCCCCCTGCCCCACCCCCGATGCCTGGCGGGGGGGCGGGGGCGAGTGCACACGCACAGGGCCGCTCCAGTAAAGCGCTAAAAGGCCGTGTGTGATAGGGCACGCTCCGCCTCTGTGCTGTCAGCAGAGACGCTAACTGGGCCTAATTAGCCCCCGCCCCCCCCCACCCACAGACAGCCGCGCTGCGTTAGCTCCATCAGCCGCGCGGACGTCTCTGAACACCGCCCGAGAGAATGTTCAGCATGCTGGGGAGCCGGGGGGGGGGGGGGGGGGTGAGCTTTGCAGGAAACAGCGGCGTTTCGGGTGACCCTCCCAGTTGCCGGGTGAGTTCATAAGCGTGCACTGCCCGTTAGAGCTGTCTGACGCACTGACCAATCAGGAGCAAGACTAGCTGTGAAGCTGTGTACTGGGGGCGGGGTTAGAATGCTGAGAAATGGCAACTCCTTCGTGGCCTGATGCACATCAGCAATGGTCTGCAACAGGGAAGTTACTAACTGCAAGATCGGCCTGCACTAAAATCCCCGCAATGCGATTGGCTCGCACAGGAGCTGGTTGGGAGAGAGTTTACTGATGCACCACCAGTGCACGGTAACTTGAGCGCCCCCTAGAGGCGACCACGAGTCTGGGTTCCGGCGGGTCTGAAGCAGAGCAGATTCTCAGGAATCAGAGCTCCAGCCTGTTCAGGGTGACGGACGAGCGCGGCTAACCAGGCCCAGGGAGAAGCAAAGCTCGCTGTTCCCATGGAGACAGCCTGCCAATCACACCAGGGCTCCTTTCCCCTGCCAGCCGGTGCCAGCTTCAGCACCAAAACCAGGCAAACCGGCTCCACCTGAGCTGTGGTGAAGCGGGCCTTGGGCCAGAACCGGCTCTGCTGAGCCTGGCATGCCCGCCATATTTAAACGGCTCTTGACACCAGGTTCACCCGTCAGCCATTACATTACAGCCATTACATTACAGTCCATTACATTACAGCCATTTACATTTATTTACATTACAGTCATTTACATTACAGTCATTTAGCAGACGCTCTTATCCAGAGTGACTTACACAGCTTTTTACACAGCATTTACATTGTATCCATTTATACAGCTGGATATATGACGAAGCAATGCAGGTTAAGTACCTTGCTCAAGGGTACAACAGCACTGCCCTACCGGGGAATTGAACCAGCAACCTCTTTAAGTTACAAGACCAGTTCCTTACCCATTATACAACACTGCTGCCCCATCTTATGTGACACTCACTCAAGCAGCTGTGACCATATAAATGCACGATATCTGCTATGTGGAGACTGCCTGACCGAATATTCACATAGTTTCAAAATAATCTATTTGATTTTCATTTTTTACCCAATGCCCAAAACATGTCTTTTATTTTAATGAATTAATTCATGGTTTGTGTCGATGCTGAATTAGGGCCCAGTGTTATAAACACATTGGCAGCTTCTAGCTAATTAGTCACACCGCTCCTTCACGATGTGCGGCCTGCTTGCTCCGCTCATGACAAGCGGTTATGACACGTGTCAGTATTTTATGAGCGAACACAGAAGCGAACGTTATCGGCTCAACTCAAACTGTTAAATTACATTCAGTCTTCGCAGACGGAGAGGGAAAGCGGCGATTCATCAAACTAAGCGCGTCTGTCGAGAGCGAGTGCTTATCCCTCACCGGCTCTTCAGCCAAATCATTTAAACTCCAGCCCTCTCATTCCATCTACAGCGCTGCTGCCATTTTGCTCCTCTCTTTACGCCGATTCTGCAGAGAGGAAGCAGTGAACGCGTGCGTGTGCCTGAGAGAGAAGCACTGCGCTAAAAAAATAAAACGGAAGGGGAAAAGAGAGAAATAAGAGACGGAAAGAGAGGGAGTGAAAAAGGAAGAGGAGAGAGAGAGGGGGAAGATGGGGAGAGAAAAAAAGAGAGGGGGAGGGAGAAGGAGAGAATGTATGAGAGAGACGGAGAGAAAGTATAAGAGAGAAAGATGGAGAGAGAGAAGGAGAGGAGGAGAGAAAACATGGCTCGTATTTCCCTGCCTCGATGCTCCTGTCAGCGTGCGCATGGTCTGGATGTTTTTTATTTCTTTGCGGGCGGATTAAATCAGTCTCACCGCCATCTTCGGCGGGCAGATGGCGTCGCGAGCGACGGGCGCAGTGACAGCAGGACAGAAATCTGGAACCCTGTGAATGAGAGGCCCCCTCCTCCTCTTCCTCCTCCTCCTCCTCTCCTCCTCTCTTCACAGCGCTATCGATTCAGGAAGCTCGTTAGTGCGCGCTACTCCCCCCAGACCTCCGCCGATCCGGCTCTGACGCGCGGCTCCGGAATGTTCTCCGCGAGGTTCCCGCCGCGTGCAGCCGGAGAGCAGGAACCTGCCGCCGGAGAGCGGGAACGGGACGGGGGGACAGTGGGTGTCCCTCACCGTTACGCCCTAGTCACTTCACACACAACGGGAGGGGTGGGGGGGGGTATCCGGTTCTGACATTGAGCTCACGGAAACTAACCCAGCAGGAGGGGATCGGGTCACAGCCTGAAAATCATCTGGTTAAAGTTTTACACAGGGGGCTGCTGGGGGGGTCATTCGGTTAAGGCACCTCACGGGGGTGTCTGGATGAGCCTCACGTTCTCGGAGGGAATCTGGACCGACTTTGTGGCCCGTAGGTCCATATGGCCAGGCGGAATTTATGACTGCGTCGCCCTGGATACGGGAGGGTTATGTTTTTTTTTAAGGGTCGTTTGCATTTCATCGCTGTCCTGCGGCTCCCGCTGGGTGATTGGACGCGTGCGGACTGCATGTTACAGCCGCTGACTCCGCGCTGCCGTGTGAAAGGTCTTCCTCTGACTCTGCCCTGCCGTGTGAAAGGTCTTCCTCTGACTCTGCCCTGCCGTGTGAAAGGTCTTCCTCTGACTCCGCCCTGCGAGAGCTCAGCCACAGTCTGCGGTGTGAAAAGCAGCAGCTGGCGACACCGCGCGTTTCAGAGGAGAAGAGCGGGTGTCCGCGCTCCCCCAAATCGGCAGCGGGGTTCACGCATGAACACGGCTGCGGTTGCAGGCAGCTGGCTGATCCAAAATTGGGGTGGGAACTCCACATGCTCAAATTTTGAGCACCAAACTACAAAAAATTAAAAATTAAAAAATGAAGACAAGAACAGAACAAGTGAAAATCAGCCCCTGGATCTCCAGTGAATGAGATGAAGGTCTTGCCGTGCGGGTGGTGAAAGCGCAGTGAATGAGATGAAGGTCTTGCCGTGCGGGTGGTGAAAGCGCAGTGAATGAGATGAAGGTCTTGCCGTGCGGGTGGTGAAACGCATGAATAGAGTGAAGGTCTTGCTGATGGGGTGGGAAAGGCAGTGATGAGATTGAAGGTCTTGCCGTCGGGTGTGAAGTGCAGTGAATGAGATGAAGGTCTTGCCGTGCGGGTGGTGAAAGCGCAGTGAATGAGATGAAGGTCTTGCCGTGCGGGTGGTGAAAGCGCAGTGAATGAGATGAAGGTCTTGCCGTGCGGGTGGTGAAAGCGCAGTGAATGAGATGAAGGTCTTGCCGGGCGGGTGGTGATCAGTAACCATACAGAACAGAGTGAAGTTGCTGAATAGGGGGCTGGGCCCCCAGCACCACGGCACACCAGCGTGAATCTCACTCTTCATCCACAGCGTTCAGAGTACCCTAGACTGGGTCCTGCTACCCTAAAACCAAACTTCCCTCCCCCACATCACCTGCCAGTCCAAAACATGAATAACCACAGGGTCTGCTGGGGTCCCCAGTCCTGGTCCTGGAGAGCATCAGTGTCCTCCGTTACTCAGCCTTAATTGGTCAAATAAACACTGCTATCTGAATTCACCTGGTTCATCCGATCTGGACTGGTGTCCTAACTGTTACACAAATTCAGGAACTTCAAACTCCCTAAAAAATAAAGTTTTTTCCCCCCAACAGCCCACCTAGTGACATGCAGCTTTCTGTGAGTTTATCACTGATCAGCTTCCTGGTATAAAATAAAACTTCAGGTGACAAACCCTGCCAAAACATTATGTTGGAGGAAAGATCTTGCACTTCCCTCAAGACAGAGAAATGGAAATCATGACCTCGCATTGATAAAATCACAGGAAATTTCTGCACGGTCCTCGATGTGTTAGACGGGCCAGAGAGGGCTCTGTACAGCCCGGGTTTTACATTTCTGCTGTAAGAAGTTTTGAGTCAGTAGAGCGGAGGTTTGTGTCACTGGCGGAGAACAGCGGATTCTAGGGTGACATCTGAAAACGTCGGTCACGCATTTGCAAACTTCAAAAACATCATGAAACACATCAACCTCAGCTTTCACCTGCTTTCCTTTGATCTGCGTTACACTGGAAAGGTTCTGCGTGACAAAAACATTACCCAAAACAATCGCTACTTACAATCGCTAATGTCACTGCTCCGTCTGATTC
Source organism: Anguilla rostrata (assembly GCF_018555375.3). Lineage (NCBI taxonomy): Eukaryota > Metazoa > Chordata > Actinopteri > Anguilliformes > Anguillidae > Anguilla > Anguilla rostrata. The sequence continues at coordinate 1,214,914 of NC_057938.1, read as the reverse complement.
AGTCAAAGAGGCATTATTATGGCTACATCTAATTCAATCAAAGCACCAACGTTACTGCTAAGTCTGATTCAAACTGCTAATATTAAGTCTGATATTGCTAAGTCTTATTCAAACTGGTCATATTGCTGTTAAGTCTGATATTGCTAAGTCTTATTCAAACTGGTCATATTATTGCTAAGTCTGATTCAAACTGTTAATATTGCTGCTAAGTGACTGAATCAGAGGGCTAATATTGCTAAGTCTAAGTGATTGAATCAAACGGCTAAGGTTATAGCTAAACATGCCTCCTAAAGCTCATACATCAGAGGTGAAAACTGCTGTAGAAAGTACAACAGTGGGATTCCTGATGGACGTGTGCTATTGAAAATGAGGGTTTACTTAGGAATCCTGTTTATGTGTGTACGATTGTGTGTGTGTGTGTGTGTATGTGTGCGTGTGAGCATGTGTGCATGCGTATGTGCGCGTGTGCGAGTGTATGTGTGCGCATGTAGGCATGTGTGCTAGATTTGAGTCTTTGAAGAAGAGGCAGAGAGTCTGAGCGTGTGCCAAGGGACACGTGTGCCTCTCATTTGGAGATCTGAGATGCTGTTGCTATGGCATGAGGTAGGGATAACACCCCTGCACACAAACAGATAAACACAGAGAGGGAGGGAGGGAGAGAGAGCATAGAGAGAGGGTAGAGGGAGCACATAAGGAAGGAGGGAAGTAAAAACAGAGGGGGTAGAAGGAGAGAAAATGGGAGAAAGAGGGAAAGAGAGAGAGAGAGAGAGAGAGGCAGATCAGAGTCGACTGAAGTTACACACACCAACACAGTGAAATTCCTTCTCACTGGATTCCAAACTGGGGTACTGTTCCCCCCAGGAGAGGGGGGGGGGTGGGGGGAGTCTGCAGGGGGTAAACTCCCAGGATGGAATCAGCCATGGAGAAGTTCATTCACTGCATGACTTATTCATTACTTTATTTTTCATATAGTATGTAGTTTAATGCCTTTGAAGCACTGGTGCTGCTTTAAGTAAATTAAAATAATTCTGAGGAGAATAGGAGAGCAATCCATAATTTAAACTCTCGCCACGCAAACAGCACACAGAACAGACCCCCCTCTGTGCGCTCAGAGAGTATCCCACAGGAACAGCTCCACCATCTTCCCTTCCTGTTCCTGATGAAGTTTCACTTCTATTAACAGCAAGGAGAGCCCAACGACCACTCAACGATCCCTTCGTTGACCTCGGACCCCAAAGCTGGGTCAGGAAAGCACATCTGATGATACACTCACATTTGACCTCTGACCCCCGAGACCACGGAGGTTCGGAGACCTTGCAGGCCAGCCCTCCCACTCCGGTCAAGAGAACCTGGATAAACGCCTCCATTTTGGCTCTGGCAGGTTCGATGCCCCCCACCCCCCCACGCAGAAACTTCCCTTTTAAAATTCCCAGCCTGTTAGTAGCTGGCTTAATTCCACATGAATATTAACGCGATGCAGCTCAGCGACCCATTAAAGTGAAATAGACCCCCCCCACCCTCCTTCCTGGCTCACAGTGACTGACGATTCGGCTGAGTGTGGCGCCCCCCACCCCACCCGGGAGAGGGGGGGGGGGGGAATCACATCTGGGAGATCGCACCCTTTAATCAGAAGCGCAGCGCGCTTATTTCCCGGGGAAAGCGTAGCCACCGTTAAATTAAACTCTGCATGCATGCGCACAAAAACAAACCCGCACAGGCGCGCGGCTCGGGCTGATCTCGCCGCCGTCTGCGCCGGGAACGCCGTGGCGGGAGCGCCGTGGCGGGAGCGCCGCGGCTGCTCCGGAGATAAGGAAGCTTCCGGAGCCGTGTGGAGACGGCGGGAAGACGGGAGGCCCCGCCCGGGTTACCTGCGGACAGGTGTGTGTGGCGCTGCGGACAGGTGTGTGTGGCGCTGAGGACAGGTGTGTGTGGCGCTGCGGACAGGTGTGTGTGGCGCTGCGGACAGGTGTGTGCGGCGCTGCGGACAGGTGTGTGCGGCGCTGCGGACAGGTGTGTGCGGCGCTGCGGACAGGCGAGTGTAGCACTGAGGACAGGTGTGTGTGGCGCTGAGGACAGGTGTGTGTGGCGCTGCGGACAGGCGAGTGCGTCACTGCGGACAGGTGTGTGTGGCGCTGCGGACAGGTTGTGGACTGCCGGACGGTGGGGTGGCGTGAAGGACAGGTGTGGGCGCTGAGGACAGGTGTGGCGCTGGGACAGCGAGTCAGCACTGCGGACAGGTGTGTGTGGCACTGCGGACAGGTGTGTGTGGCACTGCGGACAGGTGTGTGTGGCACTGCGGACAGGTGTGTGTAGCACTGCGGACAGGTGTGTGCGGCACTGTGGCCTGGCACACAAACCAGATGGAACCCGGACCACAGGAGTCTGGGGGGGGGGGGGGGCAGTGGTAACCCCCCACCCCACCTCAGTGCTCACGTGGAGTTTTAAATAGGTACCAGAGTGGGGAGGGGTCGGCTGTAATTCAATCAGTTCAGGAAATAAACAGTATTAAATAATAATACCCAAAAAAATAGTACCCATAATTTTCCAAGGATCCCCCCACACCCCGAAACAATAAGAAAATTCTGATTGGTGCTGCTCCTTTAAGGGGTGGAGTCAGTGAACTGAACTCTGATTGGAGCTTCACCTTGAAAGATGTGGAGTCAGTGAATTGAACTCTGATTGGTGCTTCATCTTGAAAGGGGTAGAGCCAGTTAACAAAACTTTGATTGGTGCTGCACCTTTAAGGGGTGGAGCCAGTTAACTGAAATCTGATTGTTGCGGCATCTTTAAGGGGCGGAGCCAGTGCAGCAGCGGGTGAAGTCGAGCACTCCTGGTCCTGTATCAGGAAGCAGGATTCCTGCTTTAGCTCGACGCTTGTGTGGAGTTAAACCCGGAGCCCCCCATAACTCAGAGGTCAGTGAACACCAGTAAAGGCTCAATATGTTTCAAGGATTCTCAATTAACAAAATATTTTCTAAAATTTCATGTGTGGTAGGCAGTTGGATAAACAACCTGTACTTCAAAACAGCCATTCCCCACATCAGTCATGTTCTTTCAAATCTTACAAATACAATTAATTGGATCCAAACAATCAATAAAATAAAATAGAACAAACAACTTCCTGAGACAGAGATGGAACGAGACTACAGCTCCTGGTAAAAATGAATGAAAAGTAAGACTATCTGAGACCTCCCCAAGAGCTACATAATGCCTCCATAAGCCTTCGTAAGTACTACACAAGGGCTGCATAAGCGCAGCATAATTCATAAACACCTGACGTAGCACACAGTCTGCCATTGGATATCTATGACACTACCATGAGATTATTATTTGCAGTAGTAGGCTGACGTCCAGGCCTTTAGTTGATGGTACAATTTAAGAACACTGATATTTTTCTAAATCTTATGATTTTTTCTTAGTGTTCTTAACCAAAACTCAATCAGATGAAACAAAAATCTTTGTTCCGAACATTTGTGAAAGCAGATTTTACAGTCAGTAATCAGGGGGTGAGTATACCTGTGTTTTTTAAAGAGGTGGTATTTCAAATAATTTCACCCAAGCATGATAATATAATTTGCGATATTAGTGATACACAGCTTACCTCATGAGCATCTGTGCCAGTTGGCATGAGAGTTCATTAATGGTTATGTTGCACTTAAGAGGATGTGCATATTGTTTATGATAATAACTGCAGTTGTTTATGGTGTTTCCTGCATTACTGGAAAGAGCTACAGTATGACTGAACAACCACTGTGATTATTATGAAAAAGGGAAAAAAAAAACTGCCACAATTTTCATCTTGAAAGGATGGCGTTGGGAACACAAGGATGATTTGCGGCTGCCACAAAGTCATTTCATTCAGTCATTCAAAAGTCATTCGGGTTAGAACAAATATTTCCAGCCAGCCAGGACAGCAGACTGCTCTGTTTGTACACAGATAAACGCTCAAACTGCAGCATTCCTGATCAACAGATTGAACCTTTCTTGATAACAGCACTGGGCCTGAGAAAACTATTACACACTTCAGTGCCTTCCATCACACACACACACACACTCGCGCACTCACACACACACGCCCTCACACTCACACACACACACGCATGCACGCACACACACACACACGTGCACGCACACACACACGCTTACCTCCCTGATTATTGCCGGTCTAACATTTTAACTGCAGACAGAGAGAGGCAGGCAAAGGCAGCTCGGTTATTTATGTACAGACGTCTGTCAAAATTTAAATATAACTCATCCTACCACATCAACTCAGAGTGATGGGAATTCAGCCAACGAGAAGGGGAGGAAGAATGAAAGAGAGAGGAGACAGAGAAAAAGGAGAGGGAGAGAGAGAGAGAGGAAAAACTTCGGGCACATTTTTATTAATAAATCAAACCAGGGTAGATTATCACTGACCATGAGTTTTAGCAGGAGCTTTCAGGTGGGAAGCAGGTTAGAGAGAGAGTGAAGAGAGTGACAGAGAGAGATTTGAATTTGAGAGAGAGAGAGAGAGAGGGGTGGAGAGAGTGGGATAAAGATGGAGAGGAAAAAAAAAAGAGAGATAGAAAGAGGTGACAGAGCAAGGAGAGAGTGGATAAGGGATGTGTGTGAGGTTTAAGACAGAGGAGCGAGGTGTGTGTTGTGTTGGTATGATGGGGATGGGCAGGGGCATATTTCCCAATGATCTTTTGAGGGCAAACTCAATGGGCTGTACCAAAGAAGATTAAGAAAGCATTTTATAGTTAAGATGGAGATCACTGTGTGAAACGTGTGCAGTAAGACAAACACACACTGAATGTGAAAGAACGGCATCTCTCTCTCTCTCTCTCTCTCTCACCCCCCCTCCCCTCTCTCTCTCACCCCCCTCCCCTCTCTCTCTCACCCCCCCTCCCCTCTCTCTCTCACCCCCCTCCCCCTTGTATAGTAGTGTGAGTGTTATGTGGTGTAGTCTAATGCGATAGCATTGCGTAGATCAGTAATATGTAGTGTAATATGACAGTGTTGTGTCGTGTAGTGTAGTGTGAGTGTTATGTGGTGTAGTCTAATGCGATAGCGTTGTGTAGATCAGTAGTGTGTAGTGTAGCGTGACAGTGTTGTGTAGTGTAGTGTGAGTGTTATGTGGTGTAGTCTAATGCGATAGTGTTGCGTAGATCAGTAATGTGTAGTGTAGCGTGACAGTGTTGTGTAGTGTAGTGTTATGTGGTGTAGTCTAATGCGATAGCATTGTGTAGATCAGTAATGTGTAGTGTAGCGTGACAGTGTTGTGTAGTGTAGTGTTATGTGGTGTAGTCTAATGTGATAGTGTTGTGTAGATCAGTAGTGTGTAGTGTAGCGTGACAGTGTTGTGTAGTGTAGTGTGAGTGTTATGTGGTGTAGTCTAATGCGATAGTGTTGCGTAGATCAGTAATGTGTAGTGTAGCGTGACAGTGTTGTGTAGTGTAGTGTTATGTGGTGTAGTCTAATGCGATAGCGTTGTGTAGATCAGTAATGTGTAGTGTAGCGTGACAGTGTTGTGTAGTGTAGTGTTATGTGGTGTAGTCTAATGCGATAGCGTTGTGTAGATCAGTAGTGTGTAGCGTTGTGTAGATCAGTAGTGTGTAGTGTTGTGTAGATCAGTAGTGTGTAGCGTTGTGTAGATCAGTAGTGTGTAGCGTTGTGTAGATCAGTGTTGTGTAGCGTTGTGTAGATCAGTAGTGTGTAGTGTTGTGTAGATCAGTAGTGTGTAGCGTTGTGTAGATCAGTGTTGTGTAGATCAGTAGTGTGTAGCGTTGTGTAGATCAGTAGTGTGTAGCGTTGTGTAGATCAGTAGTGTGTAGCGTTGTGTAGATCAGTGTTGTGTAGCGTTGTGTAGATCAGTGTTGTGTAGCGTTGTGTAGATCAGTAGTGTGTAGCGTTGTGTAGATCAGTGTTGGGGTAGCGTTGTGTGTAGATCAGTAGTGTGTAGCGTTGTGTAGATCAGTAGTGTGTAGCGTTGTGTAGATCAGTAGTGTGTAGCGTTGTGTAGATCAGTGTTGTGTAGCGTTGTGTAGATCAGTAGTGTGTAGCGTTGTGTAGATCAGTAGTGTGTAGCGTTGTGTAGATCAGTAGTGTGTAGCGTTGTGTAGATCAGTTGTTGCTGTTGATCGTTGTGTAGATCAGTGTTGTGCTTCGTAGACATGTTGTACGTGTTGTTGTAGATCAGTGTTGTGTAGTCGTTGTGTGTCAGTGTTGTGTAGATCAGTAGTGTGTAGTGTGTGTAGATCAGTAGTGTGTAGTGTTGTGTAGATCAGTAGTGTGTAGCGTTGTGTAGATCAGTAGTGTGTAGCGTTGTGTAGATCAGTAGTGTGTAGCGTTGTGTAGATCAGTAGTGTGTAGCGTTGTGTAGATCAGTAGTGTGTAGCGTTGTGTAGATCAGTAGTGTGTAGCGTTGTGTAGATCAGTGTTGTGTAGTGTAATCAGTGGTTAAGTGCTGGGCTGATGACTTCCGGTTCGATTCCCAGGCAAACACTTAACCTGCACTGCTTCAGTAAAACATCCAGCTCTCTCATGCAAACACACTTACACACACTCCCTCTCTCCCTCTCCCTCTCCTTGCACCCTCTCCCTCTCTCCCCTCCCTCTCTGCACCCTCTCCCCTCTCCTCTCTGCACCCTCTCTCCTCTCCCTCTCCCTCTCTGCACCCCTCTCTTCCTCTCCCTCTCCCTCTCCCTCTCTGCACCCCTCTCTCCCTCTCCCTCTCCCTCTCTGCACCCCTCTCTCCCTCTCCCTCTCTGCACCCCTCTCTCCCTCTCCCTCTCCCTCTCTGTACCCCTCTCTTCCTCTCCCTCTGTCGCCAGAGCGTTAATTGAAACGCTTCACACTCACTCTGCATGTCTCTATCCCGGTTTCCTCGCTCCTCTTTAGAGGAAACACAAGAGCAGCAGACATCCTAACCCTAACCCTAACCCTAACCCCCCGCCCACATCCTAACCCTAACCCTAACATCCCGCCCACATCCTAACCCTAACCCTAACCCTAACCCTAACCCTAACATCCGGCCCACATCCTAACCCTAACCCTAACATCCTGCCCGCCTAACCCTAACCCTAACCTCAACCCCAACCCTAACCCTAACCCTAACCCTAACATCCCGCCCACATCCTAACCCTAACCCTAACCCTAACCCTAACCCTACCCCTAACCCCCCGCCCGCCGTGGTCCGGCGCTCACATCGAGCAGCTGGGGAGCGCGGGGGGCGACGGAACGCAGGGGCGATCGAACGTGAGGCCTCGCGGAACGCCTGACAGCGTCCCAGCGAACGCCGCGGGTTTGGGGGGTGACACGCCCGCGTCCCCGCGCATCGTCTCCGGGATGGCGGGTCTGAAATAGGAGCTCTCACATTACTGCACCGGGGGAAAAAAACCTCTTATCTCAGAGCTTCAGCAGAGGCACAGCGTTCTGAGGCACGAGGATATTCGATAAGAGGAGGCCATTCAGCCCATCCAAGGCTTGCCATTCTGCCTCCTGGCTCGAACATGCCAGTCATCTCTGTTCTGTTTAAATCCAGGATTACCTCGGTATACAGTGTAGTGTACCCTACTATAGCAGTGTACTCCAGTGTACCCCAGTGTACATTAGTATACTGCAGTGTACCCCAGTGTACTCCAGTGTACATTAGTATACTGCAGTGTACCCCAGTGTACTCCAGTGTACATTAGTATACTGCAGTATACTCCAGTGTACTCCAGTGTACATTAGTATACTGCAGTATACTCCAGTGTACTCCAGTGTACATTAGTATACTGCAGTGTACTCCAGTGTACATTAGTATACTGCAGTATACTCCAGTGTACTCCAGTGTACATTAGTATACTGCAGTGTACTCCAGTGTACCCCAGTGTACATTAGTATACTGCAGTGTACTCCAGTGTACATTAGTATACTGCAGTGTAGTCCAGTGTACTCCAGTGTACATTAGTATACTGCAGTGTACCCCAGTGTACTCCAGTGTACATTAGTATACTGCAGTGTACTCCAGTGTACTCCAGTGTACATTAGTATACTGCAGTGTACTCCAGTGTACCCCAGTGTACATTAGTATACTGCAGTGTACTCCAGTGTACATTAGTATACTGCAGTGTACTCCAGTGTACTCCAGTGTACATTAGTATACTCCAGTGTACTCCAGTGTACCCGTGTACTCCAGTGTACATTAGTATACTGCAGCGTACTCCAGTGTACATTAGTATACTGCAGTGTACTCCAGTGTACCCCAGTGTACTCCAGTGTACATTAGTACACTGCAGTGTACTCCAGTGTACTCCAGTGTACCCCAGTGTACATTAGTATACTGCAGTGTACTCCAGTGTACATTAGTATACTGCAGTGTACTCCAGTGTACCCCAGTGTACTCCAGTGTACATTAGTATACTCCAGTGTACTCCAGTGTACCCGTGTACTCCAGTGTACCCCAGTGTACTCCAGTGTACATTAGTATACTGCAGTGTACCCGCAGCATGTGCTAAACTCGTTTTCTCTTTTCTCGTTTAATTTTTCACCTTTCTGCCTCTTTCGTGTACGAACACCACAGATGAGCTGAACGAGACAGCTTCCAAACATCAAGGCTAATAGCCGCAGCCATGGACCGAATTATTAATAAAACCCTGCTTTTGAAAGTCAAAGAGCTTCCTCTCTCTCCCCCCTCTCGTTTCTTTTCTTCTTTCTCTTCCCCTCTTTCTCCCCGCCTCACTTAATTAATTCAACATGCTTTATTGGCATGAAATGTAGCCAAATATGGTCTCCATACTCTTCAATTTAACTTGTTTTACTGACATGAAACACAGACTAAATATTACCGAAGTGTACCATGATCGCAAATAATTGTGTTGAAAAGAGTGTAATAAGTATCATAAATAATAATAACAATAATACTAATAATAATACATTTTACAAACATTACATTCAAATTGAAGTCAAGAACAAAGCAACGACAAGACAAAAGGGCAAATAAATACAAATCATAAATAGGATATAAAAACATGTCAGCTGATATGAAATCCTAAACTGCCAGAATATGCTACAAACACAGAACAATGGCCAATGCAGCCGATGATAAGTGATCTTTTTTTCCCACAAATGAAATGACAGTTAAATGCTGCCCTGTAGCAGCTCGCTGATACAACCGGGTCATTGTTATTTTCCAGCACCGGACCGTGTTTAGATTCAAACACAAACCTTATCCCCACCTCTCCTCATCTTTTAACACTGAAGACCAATTTATCAGGAACCAGCATCAGTCTGTCTTAACAGGAACCAGACTGGCCCATCTGCACCAATCAACACAAACACGAAAACATCAAGAAATCTCAACCAGTCAAATCACAGAGACAGTCAAACACAATACCTGACCGTCCAATGGGGCGTTAGAAAGGTCTGCATGCTTCTCTAAAGCATAAATCTGTGCTGCCAACTGTAGATTCACACCCGTGTGTCCAAACCCACGAGTGACCAATCAAATCAACAAACGGATATTACACACGAGACCTCTGTCAAACCACACTGCAGCCATTCAGCTGAGCTCTAAACCATAACAGCTTACAGCGTGTGAGAACACAATGGCATTGACCCAGTTTTATTTAATGAAAAACAGTATCAGGCCGGGCTAACGCCAGTCCCAGACCACCGCTGCGCAGAGTTAGCATTCGCTCTATTATAACACAGACCACCGCTCCGCAGTTAGCATTCGCTCTATTATAACACAGACCATCGCTGCGCAGTTAGCATTCGCTCTATTATAACACAGACCATCGCTGCGCAGTTAGCATTCGCTCTATTATAACACAGACCATCGCTGCGCGTAGTTGCTATTACAAGACCATCGTCGCTGCTCCATTATAACACAGACCACCTGCGTTAGCATCGCCAAGACCCGGAGATTAGATTCGCTCCGTTAGCACAGACCACCGCTGCGCAGGTTAGCATTCCTCCGTTAGCACAGACCACCGCTGCGCAGTTAGCATTCGCTCTATTATAACACAGACCATCGCTGCGCAGTTAGCATTCGCTCTATTATAACACAGACCATCGCTGCGCAGTTAGCATTCGCTCTGTTACAGCACAGACCACGACCGTGCAGAGTTAGTATTCGCTCCATTAGCACAGACCACCGCTGCGCAGTTAGCATTCGCTCCGTTAGCACAGAACTGCGTCTCCATCCGGTCGTTAACACAACCTCGCTCCATTGCACGCTTCTCTCTCACCCCCGACCTCATTATTCGCTCCATTAGCACAGACCACCGCTGCGCAGTTAGCATTCGCTCCGTTAGCACAGACCACCGCTGCGCAGGGTTAGCATTCGCTCTGTTAGCACAGACCACTGCTGCGCAGAGTTAGCATTCGCTCTATTATAACACAGACCACCGCTGTGCAGAGCTAGCATTCGCTCTGTTAGCACAAACTGCGTCTCCACCCCCCCCGGTCGGTCCCCACCCTCCTCTTGCACACTTCCTCTCTCCATCCCTCCGTCCTTCTCTTCTTTCAAGCCCACACTTTTATTATTCCTCTCTGCTCTTCCGGCAGATCACCAGCAGGAAGGCCGTAATCCCCATTAGGCTCCTCAAATGGACACTCCAGCCCGGAGTCATCTGCATAATCCCATTAACTCTGCTGTTATTGCATCGCCCTCCACCGCCGTACCGCTATACCGCCACGCTCAGCTCCCCCGCTGTACTGCTATACCCCCACGCTCAGCTCCCCCACCATACCGCCACTCTCAGCTCCCCCACCATACCGCCACGCTCAGCTCCCCCCCGTACGCTATACCCCACGCTCAGCTCCCCACCATACCGCCATACCACGCTCAGCTCCCACCACCCATACCGCCACTCTCAGCTCCCCCAACCATACCCGCTATTACCCCCACGCTCAGCTCCCCCCTACCGCATACGCCACGCTCAGCTCCCCCACCATACCGCCATACCCACGCTCAGCTCCCCCACCATACCGCCATACCGCCACGCTCAGCTCCCCTACCATACCGCCCAGCTCAGCTCCCCCACCATACCGCTATACCGCCACTCTCAGCTCCCCCACCATACCGCTATACCGCCACGCTCAGCTCCCCCACCATACCGCCATCGCTCTCAGCTCCCCACCATACGCCACGCTCAGCTCCCCACCATACCGCACCGTCACGCTCAGCTCCCCCACCATACCGCCACGCTCAGCTCCCCCGCCATACCGCCATGCTCAGCTCCCCCACCATACCGCCACGCTCAGCTGCCCCACCATACCGCCACGCTCAGCTCCCCCACCATACCGCCACGCTCAGCTCCCCCACCATACCGCCACGCTCAGCTCCCCACCATACCGCCACGTCAGCAGCTCCCCGCCATACCGCCTACACGCTCAGCTCCCCACCATACCGCCACGCTCAGCTCCCCCACCATACCGCCACGCTCAGCTCCCCACCATACGCCACGCTCATCCCCCATACCCCACCTCAGCTCCCCCACCATCCCCCTAGCCCCCGCCATGCTCAGCTCCCCACCATACCGCACGCTCAGCTCCCCACCATACCGCCACGCCTCAGCTCCCACAACGCAGTCGCTCCGCTCCCAGCCAGCCCCCAACCCAAAAAACCCCCACAACATCCAAACGAAAAGCCCAAGCCATTATCAACCAAAGAAGAAGACAACACACCACCCCCCACCCCCCCAAGTAGATAATATTCTTAAAAAGATTTGGATGCATATGGGCTTCTTTGGAGTGCTGGGGGGGGGGGGTTAATGCGATTTCAGGGGTTATTTCACAGCCAGCAGGATTTTGGGGGGGGGGGGGGGGGTGAGGGGGGAATATTGGTTTTTCTGCCTGGTTCCAGTCAGGCGTGACCCTAAAAAGGTCCTTCATGAATGCTGATGGGAGACGGAGAGAGAAACGCAAAAACCCCGATCCATTTAAAAGGCCCAATCAAACGGGTTCCATAAACCAGCGCAAACAGCACTGCCCACAACGGCAGGAAATAAACATAAACAAGCACTCACCTGAAACTGCAGGAAATAAACAAGCACTCACCTGAAACTGCAGGAGGGGAAATGACATAAAGACTGACGGCTGCAGAAATAGCATAAGAGAGGAGTAAGAGAAGAGTAAAAGGAGGAGTAAGAGAAGAGTAAGAGAGGAGTAAGAGAAGAGTAAAAAGAGGAGTAAGAGAGGAGTAAAGAGAGGAGTAACAGAGGAGTAACAGAGGAGTAAAGAGAGGAGTAACAGAGGAGTAACAGAGGAGTAAAGAGAGGAGTAAGAGAGGAGTAAAGAGAGGAGTAACAGAGGAGTAGGAGAGGAGTAATAGAGGAGTAAAGAGAGGAGTAGGAGAGGAGTAACAGAGGAGTAAAGAGAGGAGTAGGAGAGGAGTAACAGAGGAGTAAAGAGAGGAGTAAGAGAGGAGTAACAGAGGAGTAAAGAGAGGAGTAAGAGGAGTAAGATAAGAATAACATAAAGAGAAGGCTGAGTCTGGCTGAGGGGCTCGCTCAGAGCTCCCGCTCACGGCGCTGTTCCGGTTCCGCTCATAATCGCCAGGCGACCGCAGCCCAAGAACTGGGACAGAGAGCGAGGAACCCCAAAACCTGCTCATAAAATCCTCACTTTTCATAATTAACCAAGCTGACTTGTTTAAATCAAAGATTTAAACTGTCATCCAGAGGCCTGCGTCTGTGGCGTGATCATGTCCAGCGCGGTGTGAGCGCAGAGTGAGCGCAGTGTGAGCGCAGAGTGAGCGCAGAGTGAGCGCAGAGTGAGCGCAGAGTGAGCGCAGTGTGAGCGCAGTGTGACGGCACTGCTGTTCCACAGCTGGCTCCCGCCGAATCGCTGGGGCCGCGACGAAGGCGCGGGAGACGGGCTCTTAGCGGGACACGGGTCATGTCTGTGTGCGTCTGAACCCAAAGGGTTTCATGTGAAAATGAATCAGTGTATCATTAAGAGCGGGTTTTTAATCCTGCCACACCGTCCCACAGAGCAGATTAAACGCCCCTGTGACAGTGAGTCATCCCTTATGAGGGGTGTAAATGTCCCCCCCCCCCCCCATCACCAAATGGGCCCAATGGGACCGCATCTGGAATTAGATACGCACATACCATCACCCAGCAAGACCTGACCATGTTAGTATATGTAATACGGGCCCCGTCTGTACTATATGCCCCGTCTGTACTGAATGCCCCGTCTGTACTGAATGCCCTGTCTGTACTGGATATCCTGTCTGTACTGAATGCCCTGTCTGTACTGGATATCCTGTCTGTACTGTATGCCCCATCTGTACTGGATATCCTGTCTGTACTGAATGCCCCATCTGTACTAAATGTCCTGTAGCTTGTTTTCAGGAACACTGGGTACAAAGGGCTTTGGCTCTTACCTTACTGCTAGATCACATTGCAGTTCTGTCATGGATGCACAATGTAAAAAGCTGTCGTTGTTTCTGTTTTACTGTTAGCACACCGGGCTGGGAGCTGTGTCACAGAGAACACGGATATGCCCTGAGAAAACCCCATCAGTAAATATGTATTTCTCTGGAGTGAAAAATAATGAACAAGAAAAAGAGAGAGGATATATTTTGTGGAGAGAAGCCCTGACTGGCTTACCCCAGGCCTAAACTACCCCCACACTGAGGCTTACTGCAGGCCTAAACTACCCCCACACTGAGGCTTACTGCAGGCCTAACCACTCACGCTGGAGCTTCACCCAGAGCCTGAAACACCCCACAGTATGTCTTCTGTAGGTGAAAATTAACAAAGAAGGTTATTTGGGAAAACCCCCACTGAGGCTTACCTCAGGCCTAAACCACCCCCACACTGAGGCTTACTGCAGGCCTAAACCACCCCACACTGAGGCTTACTGCAGGCCTAAACTACCCCCACACTGAGGCTTACTGCAGGCCTAAACCACCCCCACACTCAGGCTTACCCCAGGCCTAAACCACCCCACACTGAGGCTTACTGTAGGCCTAAACTACCCCCACACTGAGGCTTACTGCAGGCCTAAACTACCCCCACACTGAGGCTTACTGCAGGCCTAACCACCCACACTAGGCTTACCCAGGCCTAAACCACCCCACACTGAGGCTTACTGCAGGCCTAAACTACCCCCACACTGAGGCTTACTGCAGGCCTAACCTACCCCCACACTCAGGCTTACTGCAGGCCTAAACTACCCCCACACTGAGGCTTACTGCAGGCCTAAACCACCCCCACACTGAGGCTCACTGCAGGCCTAAACCTACCCCCACACTGAGGCTTACTCCAGGCCTAAACCACCCCACACTGAGGCTTACTGCAGGCCTAAACCCACCCACACTGAGGCTTACTCAGGCCTAAACACCCCACACTGAGGCTACTGCAGGCCTAAACTACCCCCACACTGAGGCTTACTGCAGGCCTAAACCACCCCCACACTCAGGCTTACTGCAGGCCTAAACTACCCCCACACTGAGGCGTACCGCAGGCCTAAACCACCCCCACACTGAGGCTTACTGCAGGCTTAATACAGTCTAGATATAAATGAAACTGTCTCCATACTAATTCCCCAAACTGCCTTCAATAAAGCAGAGACTTTTACTGTGCCAAACACAGTCATACAGGAGGGGAGCGTCCATGCCTCTGAATAGCGTTTCCCATTTCCAACTTTCAGGAGTGATCTGTGGCTATTTAAAACACTCCAGGTTATCCTGAAAGGCCTGGTCCCCAGAGCTGTTTATCAGACTAGAGAGTGGTGGTGGGGGGGAGGGGGGCTCCTGAGCATGTTGTGAAATAATAGAAGTGAATTATGATCAATAGGAGAGTGTAAGTTAGCGCACTGCCTAATCAATCCCCCTTTAATTGAGTGCCACGCTTGCGGCGGCAGGAGTTGCAGTGAGTCTGGGATTCACAGGGCGTGAGGGGGACAGTAACACCCCAACACCTCCCCCCCCTCCCCCCTTCCCCGTGAGCAGATCACCTGACGCTCCGCTCTGCTCCTCGATCATCTCCACCCTGCCAGGGAGGAGGTAAGGAGGAGGAACTGCAGGATCTCTCACAGTTCCCTCTGGATCACCATGCCGATCAATAGCCGCTCCGCAATGGACTCAACCTGACAAGCACTCAGGGTCCACAGCTCAGATTGGGGGATCAGCACTTCCTGTTTGTAGGGCATGCTGGGAAACGTAGTCCCGGGATCAGATTGCACAGGGTTGCAGCACCCTGCTGCAGAGCTCGGGGAGTGGGGGGGGGGGGACGTGTCCCTGCCTGTGGGGAGGTACAGAGCTCTACGCACCTTTCACACCAGCCCATCCCTGCAGTTTTTAGTAATAAAGCAACATTCCATTGCAGCTGTGTCGGCATCTCAATTCAGTGGGTCACATGACCATAATAAGCCAATCCAGATAGTGATGCAATGTTGCTTCTTCATCCAACACTGCAGGAGCTCAGAGCTCTCACTCTCTTTCTCTCTCGCTCTCCCCCTCTCCCTCTCTCCCCCATCTCTCTCTCTCTCTCTCACAGCACCCCTCCTCCAAACTGATTATCTAATTAACAGCATTTCACAACAGCATTTCAGCATCTGCGTGTTTGAAAGCCTGATTCAGGCTGTGGCCAGACAGAGGAGCGCGCGCGGGCTCTGAATCAGCGGAGAGAGAGCGGTCGCGCGGGCGTGCAGACGGTACTGAATACAGATCCCCTGATCTATAAATCACACAAGCCTTCAGCCAAACATGCCGTTCACCCGCCCAAACTCTCAAAGCACAATCGTATCGACATCACGCTTTAAAATACTCCCTTCCTTTGTCCCCACTGTAGTACACAGTTTCTGCTGATGTTGGAATTATTCAAAAGTAAAACTAATGAAAAGAAATTTCTCTCCACCACTTTCGGTCCGGATCGCAGAAACAATGCGAGGCATCCCATCATGCATTTCTTTCTTTCTTGCCCGTAACAATGTGCTTAGGGGTTTTGGAAAATGAGGCATGAAATGGAAATTTGTGGGTGAAGCAGGGCTTTGTCGCGCCAGTGAAAGCGACGTCGGAAACGTTTCGGGGTGTTACAGTAGTGAGGGACCGGCTGCCACGGAAACAGCGACAGATTCGGTTCCGCTGGGTTTGGGACGGCGGGTTTGGGACAGCAGGTTTGGAGATGGTGAGTTTGGGACAGCAGGTTTGGGACGGCGGGTTTGAGATGGCAGCTGGTTAACCAGCCCGCCCGCCACCCCCACCCCCACCCCCCCGCTTTTCATCACACTTCTCTTCCTGTTCCTTCTGACATTTCTTTCTTCAGGGTAAAGAACTGGTGGATCTATTTCATATAAATACATGTACACACACACTCCCTTACTCCCATGCAAACACACACACACACACACACTCCCCTATTCCAACAAAAACTGACACACACACACACACATACATATACACACACAGGCATGCATGCACACACATACACACACACACACACACACACATATGCACACGCACACACACTCCATCTTCCAGCGCAAGGGAAACACAGGCCGGCCCCCCTGCTCGCCCCCCCCAGGCTGAGAGGCAGTGGGGTGGAGGGAGTGGGGGTGGGCTCACGTGTTTAGGAGGGTGTGGGGGGGGGGCACATGGAGAGGCGTGTGGATTCGCTGTTTGGGGCGTTTTAAGCTGTAAGGGAGCGCAAGGCTTGCATCTCAGGCCGGAGTCCCTGGGGCACGAAACTGTGGGTACAGGCCTCGTGGGGACAGACAGACAGACGGATGAACGGACGGACAAACGGACGAATGAACACACCACCCACACCACCCCCCCCCCCAACCCCCACGGTTATGCAGGAAAAACGATCACTGTTCCACTCCAACATGGAGCAGCAACTCCCCAAGGCCTCTGCTCCTTTTAGGATCCTTTCTGAAGATCGAACCTGAGTGTCCCCCCCCCCCAACCCCTCCCCCGCACACTGAAGACAGTTTTTGAAGAGGCGTAGAGCCTTGGAGTGGGGAGAGGGGGAGCTGGGAGAGGAAGAGGTCTTTTGAAGGATGGACCCCAAAAATAGAAGTGGAACCCTGTGGATGAGCTGCCACAGCACCTGGGAGACCTGCAACATCCCAGTGCTCTACGACTGTGCTACGACTGTGCTATGACACAGCTATCATGCACAACCTGCAGTGTTTAACCACACAGCACCATGCGCAACCTGCAGCCTACCGACACTGCACCATGTGCAACCTGCAGCCTACCGACACTGCACCATGTGCAACCTGCAGCCTACCGACACTGCACCATGCGCAACCTGCAGCTTACCCACGCTGCACCATGCGCAACCTGCAGCCTACCCACGCTGCACCATGCGCAACCTGCAGCCTACCCACGCTGCACCATGCGCAACCTGCAGCCTACCCCTGCCAACCTGCAGCTTACCATGCTGCCTGCAACCTGCAGCCTACCCACGCTGCACCTTGCACAACCTGCAGATTACCCACGCTGCACCTTGCGCAACCTGCAGCCTACCCATGCTGCACCATGCGCAACCTGCAGCCCAGGTAAATTCAGTGGAGTCAGAAAGGACGGTGTGTCCATTAATGCGCGCGTGTGTGTGTGTGTGTGTGTGTGCAGACGTATGCAGGTGTATATTTGTGTGTTTACACACAAAGGCACAGAGGTGATAAACACGTATTCCTTGTATGAGTATGTGTATGACTTATGGATATTAATAATGCCCTACACTGTAACACACGCATTAAAATGTTCCTTCGCCGCCAAGCACCCAGCAATGAGCCCCAGAGAATTATTCATGAGTTCTGGTGTCGCGACACTTATAAATGCATTACTCACTCAAAGCCTCTCCTCAACCAGGTCTAAATTATAAAGGACATAATTACACTTCACATTAACAAAGAGGATGAGAGAGTCTGGAGACGCAGAGGGGGGAAGAAGAAAGACGGGGGCACCGGGGGGAATTTTCACACCCCACGCCCCCACCCCTCTTCTCCCAGGGGGTTCACTACCTCCCCTGTCCTCAAAATCCATCAGCAACCTGCAGGAACTTCACAACTGTGTTCAGCAATATTCAGAACTGGGCAGCAGTATAGTATAATGGGTAAGGAACTGGTCTTGTAACCTAAAGGTCATAGGTTCGATTCCCCGGTAGGACACTGCCGTTGTACCCTTGAGCCAGGTACTTAACCTGCATTGCTTCAGTATATATCCAGCTATATAAATAGATGCAATGTAAATGCTGTGTAAAAAGTTGTGTTCTGGATAAGTCTGCTAAATACCTGCAATGTAATGTAATGCAACTAAATTCCTCCAAATGCTTTCATGTTTTGCTTAGCGTAACCAGTTTTGTAGAAATTTTTCAGCAGAAAGGGATCCTCAGGAGTGCAGTACAGTTCCTACCCTTCAGCCTCCCAGGAGGTTAACATTCATGCCGATTTCCTGATTGAAGGCCTGCATTTACACTCCAGTACAGCAGGTGGCAGCACTGCTTCCTCCACCTATAGGCTCAATTGGTCAACTCCACCACCACCACAGAAGAAGCCCGGACGCTTTCATGCTGTAAAACAGGGCTGCCCTTTCCTGTTTCTGGAGATTGGCCGTCCCGCAGGTTTTCACTCCAACCCTAAAGAAAGCGCACCTTATTCGACAACTAGAGATCCTATTGAGCTGCTAATTAGTAGAATCAGGTTTGCTAAATTAGGGTTGAAATGAAAACCCATAGGGCGGCAGATCTCCAGGAACAGGATTGGGCAGCCCTGCTCCAAGTACTACAGGGTGTGCATATCGCATTCTTGAGGACCCATGTGTATACTGGTTTCTGTTCACAGCCAAACCCATTATCAGTAAAGGTAATTGAGATCTGAGAATGTGACTTTTCGTTACTTGCATCATTTATTTATTTATTTTTACTCAGAATACAGGATTAGCTCTTTGCCACTTGCTTTCTGAAGCCTTAATTTCCCACAGGGAGATTTTGCCTGTCAGTCAATCAATTCATTAACCAATTCATCAGTCAGCCAATCAGGTGTGTAAAATATAGCCTCCTTCAGACTACAGCTCAATTAACAGCTCATTAGATGCTGGATACAACCATCTGAGCTGGAACAAAACCCAGCCTACACAAGGGAATCTCAGGAACCAATCGTGCGTAGGAAGCCCTGGTTGTGCCGGGCAAGGTGAATCATGGGATATGTAGTTTACTGATCATATTCCCCATATGTCCTGTCAGACAGGAAGAGACTGGGAGTCCTGTGTTTTATCCAGTGGTCAGTTCCTGGCTCTGGAAAAACTCTATCTCCAAAAGTTTTTTTTTGCTCTGACCTACCAGCAGCAGGTTCAGACAGATCATATCTGCAGAGCCCTGAAAGTACATCAGAAACACAACCAGTTCAGTTTGCTTTGTTTCTGTTTTACCGCAAACATTCACACTAAAAGGGTGATAAAAAAAATGGAAAACTAATATTGTTCTCTCCTAATGAACTGGCCTAATGAAAACTATCCAGTAACTATAAAGTCACTGACCCGTCACCATGGTCTGTGGTCTGGCTCGGCTTCACTGATGCCATGCAGGCCCACACGCTCTCACCCCTTCACCTGTCCAGCCACTGCGGTACAACTCCCTTCTCACCTCAGCTCTGTGCTGAACTGGAAAGTTAGCAGCCAGCCGCCTCTTTCCAGAAAGTTCTGGCTTTCTAAAATTCCTAAACCTGGCAGAGAACTTGGGAAATGCGCTTTTAATTACTACACTCTCAAAAACTGGATTACTCTTCATGATTCACTTAATCTGACCAGGTTAATACTTTTCTCTGAATTCAAATTCTTAAATACTTTAACTGAGGAGTACACCCGCTTTTAATTTGCTCTCAGCATTGCACATTACAGCCTGTCTTATGCGCCGGTGTGCCTGTGCCTCATCATGGCAACACTGTTTTTATTACCGTGCGTATGTACCTGGTTCCCCTTGAAAGAGAGACGTCAATCTCACCGTGGTTTCCCTGGGAAAATAAGCCGTGGGAAGCAGAAATGCAAGTGCACAAAAGGGTCTGTAATGTTGAAACATTTTGAGTTCCAATAAGCCATTATCATGCTTCCCTGCTTTGTGCACTTCGTGTCATAATAAATCTGCTCATCCCTGGCTTTTTGAAATGTCACTTCCTTCTGCGGCCTGTTCTGAGTAGGAGTTCCTCACTCGCCCGCCGGATTGAGCCGGTTGATGAAGCCTCTGTGCAAATTACACTCAGCGTAGAGTCACTTCCTGCGCCTGCATCATACTGGGTCTCTGGGTTCGCCTGCAGAGCCCCCCTCTCCAAGGGAAATTCGCTGTTCTGGCCTTTTTCGGGTTTGTTCACTCCCACATCATCTGGAAAAATGACGTCCCGCCAGTTTTCCCTAACAGCCACCCATCCGCTAACAGCTAACAGCCACCAAACAAACACTAGCCATCGCTAACACACCGCCTGCTAACGGCTAACAGCCACCTGTCTGCTAATGGCTAACAGACATTTCTCTGCTAACGGCTAACAGGCACCGCGCTGCTAACAGACACCTCTCTCCCAAGGGAGAACAGACACAGATCTTTTTTCAGGAGGTGCAGTTGCCTCCTGAGTAAATGTGGGTCAGGCATTATAATTTATAATGAGGCACATTTAGATTTAACAGCGATGGAGACAGCTGGTGGAGAGGTGTGTGTGGGTGTGTGCGCGCACATATGGGGGGAGGGGGCACACACTATACGTAATGAAAAACAGCAGAACGTCTTCAGTGTTTGTTTACCACACGCAGATTCCCGGTAAACACACAGCGACTCTCTTCTCCTCTCATTAGCATGTCAGAGCGGGGCCTACCCAGCACAGCACCGCCACCACCACAGCTTGGGCCAGCACTCAGCACGCACACTCCCTGCACCCACACAGGCCTACAGTACACTCACCCTGCACCCACACAGGCCTACAGTACACTCACCCTGCACCCACACAGGCCTACAGTACACTCACCCTGCACCCACACAATCACACAGGCCTGCAGTACACACACCCTGCACCCACACAATCACACAGGCCTACAGTACACACACCCTGCACCCACACAGACCTACAGTACACACACCCTGCACCCACACAATCACACAGGCCTACAGTACACTCACCCTGCACCCACACAGGCCTACAGTACACTCACCCTGCACCCACACCATCACACAGGCCTACAGTACACACACCTTGCACCCACACAGGCCTACAGTACACACACCCTGCACCCACCCAATCACACAGGCCTACAGTACACACTCCCTGCACCCACACAATCACACAGGCCTACAGTACACACTCCCTGCACCCACACAGGCCTACACTACACACACCCTGCACCCACACAATCACACAGGCCTACAGTACACACACCCTGCACCCACACAGGCCTACAGTACACTCACCCTGCACCCACACAATCATACAGGCCTACAGTACACACACCCTGCACCCACACAATCACACAGGCCTACAGTACACACTCCCTGCAACTGTACACCTACACCAGAAAATGACCAGCGCCCTGTATCCACACATAACAGAGCAGATAGCCTGCACACAAATCGCTTAATGGACATCTCTTTTCCAGAGCAACTCGTAAAAGCGGAGAACAGTGTTAGGGGGAAAAAATAAAAAAAGGTGAAACACCTCCAAGAAGGCCCATCCGTAAAAAGTGTACGATCAGCAGAACAAACCGACAGTTAGTTCTGTAAACAAAAGTACCACTACAGAGCCAACCTGTCTTCAGACAGCTACTTACATTTTACATAATCCATCGATACAGCTCCAGAAAATACATTTGTCGATAAAAACAAATGTGTGCCATTTGTACTCTTGTAGACTTTTAAAAATACCATGATTTGAAAAGACTGCCATATCTGTGAAACATTTTGGTAATATTTATATTTATGGCCAAAATGTGGCCTGGCCTGCCAAACAATTTATCATGAAATTATTCGCGATTAGTATTACTCAGAAAGTTAAAGCAATGTCCCCTACGCATTGGGTTTATACAACAGGAAGTTTACTTAAGCACATTTGAGAAAGTAACAATAGTCCAAAAAAACTATTTATCAAAAGTAGTGTTGATTATTATATTATTATTATTATACACAACACCGATGATACTGACAGTTGGGTAGTAAAAGTGAGAGTAAAAGACTCATGGGATGGCTGGCTAACGAGCTCTATATATCGTTGTATCAGTTGTAGCCTACTTCCACTGTTGCCATAACAATAAAATACTACTGTTCGCCGTCAGCCGGACTTGCTTTGTTCATAACGTTACAACGCGCAGCTGCAGGACGTTTCAAAGTCTTTGAGCACCGATCTACCTATACCATGTCCATCCGACAGGCTTGTAAGTAAGTAAGTACATTTTATTTATAAAGCACATTTAAAAACAACTGGCGTTGACCAAAGTGCTGTACACAAATAAAATAATAGAACGTGTGCGTCACGTCATTACGGCCCGCGAGCCTTTACCGCTGAGCAGGCGGCAAAAACACTCCCGCACCACCCCAAATTGTTTCGTTTATTCTGGAATCCAATTAATGCATCCTCGCGAGCGCGCAGTAGGACACAGTGCCGTGAAAAAAGCATTTGCCCCCTTCCTGATTTCCTCTATTATTCCATATTTGTCACACTGATTGGATTCAGATCTTTAGAAAAAAATGTAACATTACACAAAGGGAAACCGAGTAAACACAAAACTCATTTGTAAAAATATTTCATTTATTTATTAAACACCCGTGTGGAAAAAGTAATTGCTCCCTTAGGTACTCAAGCAACCAGTTAGCCAGATTTAATTGATAATTGACTTCAGCTGATTGAACACAGTCAGGCTTGATTGCAGCAACCCTTCCGAATCTAAGGCTTACTCATATAGAACCTTACCATCAGAGTTAAGTAGTCACCACAAAGTTTCTTCAAGCACCGTTTCAAGCGTTCTCCATTTGGAGGTAATGGCCCTCGCTGTGGTTCGGTGGAGTCCCGGAGCCTTAGAAATGGCTTTGTAACCTTTTCCAGATTAATACATTAACAGCTTTTTCCCGCTCATCTGTTTTGGAATTTCCTGAATACTTTTTCACGACACTGTACACATTTTTTTGTGCGCGGGCCTTATATAGTCTAGCACGTTTACCCCTACGGTTAACGTTCATTAAAAAACGTGCCGTGTGCCACGGTTAATAACCGTGCAATGGCCTAATTAAGATCACTGGTCCAGATACCTTGTTTTTTTTTTGCCAGAGAGCGGCGAGACGACAGGTTCTGTGACTCCTTTTCCACCGGCCTTCTACACCTTCGACTCGTTTCATTGTTTTGCATCTTTGTGTTTTTATGAACACCATCACAGATTGATTTGAGATTCCCACCAGCTGAATGAAGTGTTCAATTGCACATATATGCCAAGTCCCAAACACCTCACCTTTAGCTTCCCACGAATGTGGAAGATAAAACAATAAACGCCATGAATGTTCGACAGGTGTAAAACAGGAGAAAAAGGACAAAAACCCACAGACATCATTATGCATGAACGTTGAGAGCGATTCACTCAAACCATTTGGCGCTTTGTGATTACCTATGATTTTAAAACAAATATTGCATTTTTAGCTTCTTCCAAAATATGTTTTCAGCGCTTTCGTCGACCGCTGAACTTATGAGTTTCTGGAATCTAATAATATGTAGGCTACACTATGCCAACACTTGATTATATAGTCAGTTTCCTTTGTTGAAGCCCCTCGTGCCATTATCTTTACCCCGCGCGCTTACCTGGGATTGGTGCTGTTCCAGTAGACGGCGTGTCTGTCGGAGATCACCTTCTCCTCGGCCCACGCCCACGCGCGACACGCGAGGGTTAAAACCAGAAGTGACAACTCCATTCGGTAAACTCGCGCTTGTGCTCGGTAGCCGAAAGCAAGGGGAGAGTTTTTAATGGGGTATTGATATTGCTTAATGGGGAGTCGCCAGCTTAATTACACATGCGAAACTGTTTCGATTTTCCAATTAGAGATAAACTTAATTCCGCGAAGCACTCTTTTTTATTCCCATAAACTCGAATTTTCCGACCGTGTCAGAGGAGAGCGCGCGCAGATGGAGAGCGTCGATGTTCATTCATTCCTTATCTGATTTTTCTTCAATGAAAACAGCCGCGCGTTAAAAAGTTTTTTTTTCAAGCTGTGGTTCTCCCTGCATGCTTTGCCACAACTGCTCGCGAGGCACCCCGCAAACATTCCGTTTTGTGAACAGTCCCAAGATTACGAAACGTCATTCTCGCTTTTCAAAAAATAAAAAATACAAAAAATTAAAAGTTAGGCAAAACAAACTCGGGCGCTTATTATGTCTTGTCAAAAATATGTGAGGAGTAGCATCCGCAGTGGCATTTGACACCGTGAATCCATCTCTGTCCAGAACAACTTCCTATAACTTCAGGTCGCTTACCATCCACAAATTCCGAAACACAGAACTATAATTACAGCCAGTCCAACATAGGCTACCCACGGCTTCACGCATACATGTTTTTTATTTTTATTAAACCCACGTCGCGTTTGCACTAGAAATATAGGCGATGTTGTCAAAATGCGCAATGCCTCGTAGTCGCGTTTCTTTCTTGTATTCTGATACGGAACGCCACAGTTGTTCTGCAGCACGCGAAGGACCGAGCTTTACGCAAACCAACGACTTATCCAGAGCTTCGGTTTCCTCACAGCCAAGGATGCGAAATAAAAGAACACGTTAGCAGAATGTGTCGTTTCTATTTAGCTCTTTCCTCCATTTATAAATGCAAAAGTTGACAGGTCCACAGTGTGTTTTGTTTTGTTTCTCCTCCGCGTTTTCTCCCTCTTTAGTCGCTACAGACGAGTCTGCGCATTCATAGCAAAGTTGAAATTCATACCGCCTTGTAATTTTAATGCCCTTGAGAATAGACCGTTTTCCGTTAGTGTTGCGTGTTCTTCCTCATCCTCCCTCGGTGCGCGGTTTAAAGCCCAAACGCTCCCGGCGTCTTCACGCACTCCCGGTATGCACAGCGTGGCTCGCACGAGTCCGTTTCGATTCTCCACAATTCCCCTCCTGCGCGCTCCGCACCCTCCGCCGCACGTCGCGCGACTTCAACGCTGCACTCTGATGCCGAGGGAGGGGCAGCTCGCGGGCCCGGAGAGACCGTTCCGTCTCTGGTTTGGTCTTAAGGGCTGACTCCTCTCCGATAGCCTGTTCAGAGCTGTGTGCTTGGCTTATTTGCTTTGAGCCCATTTGCCCTTGATTCTAAATGGCATAACAAAGGAATTTAACTTTGAATGGCATTTAAAATGCGATGTTAAGCCAAATGCCACAAGCATGTGATATGAAGTATGCATGGTGTGCTCCTGATTAATTACTTTTTTAAGTGCACACATGCATTGCAATTATTCTGCAGCTTCAATCAAAATAATTGTGATTCTGTACAGTTAAAAGATAAGCGTCCGACGATTAATACAACGGTGATTCTAATGGGTGTCTGATTCGCTGCAATGAAAGGGCCTCTAATCTCATCGCGTTAATATTGCCACAGATATCAATTAGTACAGTTTTTAGCGATTTAGGAATTTTTTTTTCATGGTTACGAATACGCCGGTGTATTTAAATGGCAGGTCTTTTTTTAAAACAAGTCCTAATATTTGCCGAATTTAACCCGAAAATATACAGAATGCAAATGCTCCGAGATGCAGACCGCCACGTCGTTTAATTATGCTGTAATGACACCTTTTTTTGAAAGGGAACTCCCCAAGGATAAATAATCAATGTATTTAATTGAGGACGTATGAAGTGAATTGCATCTTTGTCAAACACCAAGATTACAGAAAGTACAGGCGAATCAATGAGGCAGCAATTATTTAATCAATTTGAGAGTTCTTTTAAACTTCACTGCCAGTGTTTACAGTTAAACGGATGTAATCTTCTGTCCTTGTTAGTCGGATTTGTCCTGATGTAACTGCGCCCCCTGCAGGACATGAAATTTGACGGATTTAACAAAGGACATTTTGGCATTTTTGTCAGTTTGATCCATTTGTAGTGTAAAGTTGCAGTATTTGACCATGTTCGAATTATTTCTTTAAATTATGTTTTAAGTACTTCAAATGTTCCATTTTTTGTGTGTATTTGCCCCTGTGTATGTGCGTATTTGCCCCTGTGTATGTACGTATTTGCCCCTGTGTATGTGCGTATTTGCCCCTGTGTATGTGCGTATTTGCCCCTGTGTATGTGTGTATTTGCCCCTGTGTATGTGCGTATTTTCCCCTGTGTATGTGCGTATTTGCCCCTGTGTATGTGCGTATTTGCCCCTGTGTATGTGCGTATTTGCCCCTGTGTATGTGCGTATTTGCCCCTGTGTATGTGTGTATTTGCCCCTGTGTATGTGTGTATTTGCCCCTGTGTATGTGCGTATTTGCCCCTGTGTATGTGCGTATTTGCCCCTGTGTATGTGTGTATTTGCCCCTGTGTATGTGTGTATTTGCCCCTGTGTATGTGCGTATTTTTCGGGGGGGTGAAGTGACAGTAGTGTGGCGGCGGCTCGTATGGAAGCTGAACGGAAAATCTAAGAGCCACTGATCATTGGTTTATTTATGTTCCTCTCCAAATTGACTCTGAATGCTCATAGTACTCCCTTCCCCCCCCCCCCTTCCACCCAGCCCACCCCCCCCAGTCCCCCTTTCTCTCTCTGACTCATCTCCCTGACTCTCCTCTTTGGAGGATTAACTCAAAGCACGCCTCCCTTCACACTGTCAAACACTCAAACACTACAGCAAGAGCAAACCACTCACCCCACACCCCATTAATGGGCAGACTGGGCCCAGCCCAAATCTGTGCAGGTTCAACCCTAAACCCAGATAACTTAAACACACACAGCCATCGCTGTATGAGGAACAAGAGAGAGAGGGAAGGAGGGAGAGAGAGAGAAAGAGAGGGGGAGGGAGAGAGGAAGAAAGAGAGGGGGAGAGATAGAGTGTGAGAGAGAGAGAAGGAGCATTCGGCTGGTGATCCAGGCCCATTAGAGTAAGCGATGACTCCCTCTTGACAGGGTGGTAACCTGGCAACACTCACATTCCACCGTACGCAGAAACAACAGCGCACATTCTGCGTCGGCTCAGTGCCGCTCGCTCAGTCTGCTCAGGATTTATTCACCCTAAATACCATTTACGCCCTTCAGGGGGACTTTACTGCTTCAGAAACCTTCCCCCTGGTTTAATTACCTCATGGAGCAGACTTAAAGCTGGCTGTGGGGGGGGGGGGGGGCGTGTGATGCTAATGGTGAGCAAATGCAACAGAGGTCGTGTAAACACCAATTACCAGCTACCCATCCCATGAGTCTCTACAAATGAGCGCCCGCTCTGCCTTAGCCCCGAACACGCCCATCATTCACACCTGCGCCCACAGGCATGACTGCAGGGGGCTGCAGGGCTGAATCCTGGGGCTGGGACAATGCCATTTTTACACCTGAGCAACAGCACTCAACCTGAATTTCCACAAAATCCATCTGTATGAACAGGAAATACGAACCGCTCTGCGGAATGAAACGTGGCGCTGCCATCGCATTACTGCCTGTGTTACCTGTGCTCCCTGTGTTACCCGCACCCCGTTACCTGTGCTCCCTGTGTTACCTGCTCTCTGTAACCTGTGCTCCCTGTGTTACCTTCTCTCTGTAACCTGTGCTCCCTGTGTTAACCGCACTCCGTTACCTGTGCTCCCTGCTCTCTGTAACCTGTGCTCCCTGTGTTACCCGCACTCCGTTACCTGTGCTCCCTGTGTTACCTGCTCTCTGTAACCTGTGCTCCCTGTACTCCGTGGTACTGCCCATACACACACTCGCATGCCACTGCCATAAAGAAAACTCCACATATTTCAAAAAGCGAGATTTCATGTTACAGAAGAGGTTGGCCTAGGGACACAGAATGTCTGAGGAGGAGACAAAACTGTGACTCAAACTGCCCCTCAAACTGTGACATCACTCAAACTGTGACATCGCTCAGTGGTACCCCTCAAACTGTGACATCATCACATTTGGTTCTGGGTGATGGAGGCCAGAGTCATAGGGGGACGTAAACCAGTGGCGATGGACTCAGTCACAGAGTCAGAAATGCCCCCGTTTTACTAAAATGAATATGTAAATAAATTTATGCACGAATGCAGAAATATCCAGTTGGCTGGGGTTCACACCCACAGGAATAAGAAGAAGTTTATTTGCTGTATTTATTTAAAGCGTTTTGATGACAGGAGCAGCGTACAGCAATCAGCACGTCCGTCTGGTTGCCAGATTTAGCGGAGGTTCATTTCCCTGCTTCCCTGTCGCTCTGCCAGGGTAAGAGGAAGCAGACAGAGGCTCAAACCTGGCATCCACACCCAGGCAGAAAGGAACCCGCACTCTTATCCACTAATGGACGTCGATATATCCTCCACATACATCTCCACGCTCCATTAGGTGGGGACTGGACTGTGAGGCTGATACATTTTTAAAGGGATTAGCAAAGTGTACTGCAGGAGGTCATTTCAGGTCGAGCTCTCACCAGAACAAAGGCGCAAAATTAGTCCCATTTCACGTTGAGATCCGGATGTCCACCCCACACCGTTGGGTCAGGGTGTCCACCCCACACTGTTGGGTCCGGATGTCTACCCCACACCGTTGGGTCGTCAGCGTGAAGAATAGGTGTTGGGGTCACACAGCGGTGGTGGGTCTTCCCTGAGCCGGGCGTGTCCAGGCTTAAGGAGGGGAGAGTGTGGCTTCTGTTTGAGCGCAGCGCTAATATCGTTAAAATAAACAAATGAAAAATGGGGGGAGAAAAAACGGTAAAGAAAAATAAAGAAAGAGAAGTTTGAAGGGGCCATGGGAACCTCCAAGTGCACAGAGGCATCAGAGCGCTTTGAGCGTTTTGATTGGTTTAAGGGAGTCAGTGATTGACAGTGCATGGCTCCACCCCTCCTGGAGCAGATGAAGCCCTAGGATTGGTCAGTATGGTCATGAGGCGGGGTCTCAGAGGGACACACACAGACACAGACACACACACTCACAGGCACATACACACACACACACACACACACACAGGCACAGGTACATACATACTCACACACGCACGCACCCACACACCCCCTAACTGCCATCATCCAGTTCTGAATCTAACCTGTCAATCAAGCTTTCTGCTCAGGGACCTCAGCTGTCAGAAAATGTGGGGGGAGGGGAATTGGGGGGAAGGGGTGAAGGGGAGAGAGAGAGAGGAAGGGGGTGGAAGGGGCGAGAGGGGTTTAAAGTGATCTGATGTATTCAAAGCAGGCAGATGGTAACAGGGTTGGACTGCATATTCACACTCCCTGTAGATACAGACAGTTACACGTGTACAAATGCATTTACACGTTTACTTCTGCAATGCAAAGAGACAGAGAAAGAGAGAGAGAGAGAGAGAGAGAGAGAGAGAGACAGTTGAGAGAATGAGACAGAGGATGAGTGACAGATGAACGTTTGCAGTGGCTGCAGTTTTGGTGCTGATGCTGAGGTAGGCATGGTTACCGGGAGGTTGCGTGATGGAGATGTGATGAGCTCAGTGCTGTCAGTTTTGGGCCAGTTCTCCTCTGAGGAACATGGGGGTTGGGGGGGAGGTTTTCGCAAAATCCAGAGCTGTGTGTTTATCCAGCGCTCACACACACACACACTCACACACAATGCGCGCACGCATGCATGCACACATTCGGACGCACACTCTCACACACACGCACACACCCACTCACACGCACACACATGCATACACACACATGCATGCACTTACACACACACAAACCCACTCACATGCATGCACTTACACACACACACGCACGCGCGCACTCACACACACAGAGCTCCCACCTCAGTCATACAGGGCCCAGGGCTTGGTTGCTATTCAAGGGAATCAAAGAAAGGTTTAAGGCAAACAAGATGTACAAATGCACATGTGTTTTCTGCAGAAAACTGTCCATCTGGAGCACAGCTCTGCTGTACAAACAAACAAAACCAAAACAAAATACAATGGCCTGACTCACCCAGAACCCAAACACCCCAGTGCCAGGGTACCATCTGCCACCTGGAAGAAAGATATATATATATATATATATATATATATATATAGAGAGAGAGAGAGAGAATACAGAGAGAGGGGCAGAGAGAGAATAGAGGGAGAGAGTGAATACAGAGAGAGGGGGAGAGAGAGAATAGAGGGAGAGAGTGAATACAGAGAGGGAGAGAGAGAGAATAGAGGGAGAGAGTGAATACAGAGAGGAAGAGAGAGAGAATAGAGGGAGAGAGTGAATACAGAGAGAGGGGCAGAGAGAGAATAGAGGGAGAGAGTGAATACAGAGAGAGGGAGAGAGAGAGAATAGAGGGAGAGAGTGAATACAGAGAGAGGGAGAGAGAGAGAATAGAGGGAGAGAGTGAATACAGAGAGAGGGGAGAGAGAGAATAGAGGGAGAGAGTGAATACAGAGAGAGGGGAGAGTAGAGGGGAGAGTGATCAGAGAGAGGAGAGAGAGAATGACGGGAGCTGAGATATATAGTGAGAAGACAGAGAAAGAGTTGACTTGACTTTCATGCCCCTTTATTTGAACATCGTTGTAAATTCGTTACACTAAAATAAGACAAAAATGACTAAAAATAAAACTAAAAATCAACAGAAAACAAAAATAAATAACAACAGAAAGAACATAAATACATACAATAATAAAAAGAGAGAATAAAAATAAACCGTAGTCAGAAATCATCAACAGAATTCTTCTGAACGGAACTTGCCCCCCCCGCCTCCCCAAACATGGCAATAGCATGGCCAAGAGAGAGAGAGTATAGAGGGAGAGAGAGCAAGAGCAGACAGAGAAGGTGGTAGAGGGAGGGAAGGAGGGACGGAGAAATCTTGTGGTCTGGATGGGATTAAAAATAAAATGCTGATAAACTGTGTGTGTGTGTGAGTGACAGGTGGCGCAGGACAGTGGGGGAAAAGAGGGGGAGTTGGGCGGGGGGCAGGAAGAGTTTCAAGGTTATAATAGTCTCCTTTCAAAAAATAAAAATAAAAAAATAAAATGAATAAATAAAAACTACCCGGCACTTCCTTCCAGTAAAAACGTTTTTGAGCACCTTTCTGAACCAGTGCCCGTGTTCACCCCGCCCGGCTTTACACTCTAAGTGCGCGATCGAAATCCTGCTGTCAGCAGGTGCCCCCGCCCGCTTTTCCCAACGAGGGGGAGAGACGTAAAAGTCAATATGCGCCCAGCGCCGAGGATTGAAAGTTGACTCTGGGAGATCAGAGACAGAGCGCAAATAGAGCCCGCGGCTCCGCTGCCCCCCACGCGCGGACTGGAGCTCGACGAAACCGACACCCGCCGGCGGATTCTCGAGCCCCGGCGGAAACCACGCGCTGCCGAATCCGCCGAACCGCTCGCTCCGATTACGGAATGCAGCAGAGGCTGCTGGGGGAAAATGCAGTGACGGCAAAGATATTTTTGACGCTATTATTCGTTTCACGATGCCGTAACTAGGGTACACTTTCCATCACATATGAATGAATAAAACCCGTCTTTTTTGTCAATTTGTACAATCCTGCAGTGCTCAGAGCCCCCCAGTCCCGACGACCCCCCTTTAATCTTATCCACAGTCCGGTCTTGGGCAGGCTGCTTTCCACAACAGGACCCCTTCAAGTGCCAGCAAGCCAACTTCACCCGTCACAATATTAGGCTAGTGCTCAGTGCCACACTGAAGGGGTTTAAAAAAAAACGAGACAATGTGAGCCCCCCCCCCCCCCCCAAAAAAAAATCAGAAAACCTCAATTTTAGGTGCTCCAGATGCTTCTGCATGCCAGCGAGAGAGCGAGCGACTTACTCGAGGTGCCAACTGGCCCATTAGAGCCTCAGCTTCAGACCCCCTGGTTTGAGTAAAGAAATCGTTTAAGATAAATTGCTCCCTGACAAAGCAATCTATGGGCCGCACAGCTGGGACCGTGATTCTCCGGTCCTCCTTTTCAAAGCTCATTATTTCAGCAGTATGACATCGGCTGGCTTGATAAAGAAACGCTCTCTTATTAATTGCGCTGTAAACGTCTCCACGTTGCTTTCAAGCTTGCGGTAATCATTAACGGGCGGTTATTACATTTTCAAATTGCTTCTCGACCCCCCCGCTCCTCTCCCCCCTGCCCGTGCGCAGATATTGAGCCGTTCTGTACGTGCGCCGTCTCTGCCCGTCTCAGAAGAATTTGCGGAATCCGGTTTCAGCGCACGCACGCACTTCCAGCGCCGCCCCGTCGGTGCTGGAGATGATTATTCTCATGGTGTAGCGGCTGAGCAGTCGCTCGTCTGCGGCGTCGCACGGAGCTCACAGCTCTCACGGTGCTGACTGAATGTAAAGTCATCACACGAGATGTTTGCTGAAGTCAGCGCAGTACACAACGGCGCTCATGGACGCAGCGAGGGGATTCAAACCCATAACCACACGGGTCATGACCCATGATATCTGCTCCTCAGATATCAGAACGGACTGCACGCGCCCCCACAGGACTCCCCCAGCCTGCGCTCGTGCATGGCAGAGCTACTGCGATTTGGGAAACCGCAACGCGCTCAGCGAACGCAAATAACGTCCTGCAAGGCCAGCGGTTTGTCTCCCTCTGGTGGCGAAAACGTTGCATGCGCCGCCCCTAAACAGACGGCATGAATATCAAGCGAGATAACATTTTATTTTTGATTTTCAGAGGCATCATGTTCGACGGGGTAAAAAGGTGATAACATTGCTTTATCCAGGCAGTCACTTGGAGATGTTCCCTCTAACTGAATATTCGATATAAAACTTCCACCACCTCCTTCCACGTAGTTCACACCCTTGTTAACATTTGTGATGCAAGTTTGGCTTTCATTTGGAAAAGACTTGTGACTGGAGCTGGCTTATGAGCCAGACAGCAATAAATCACTCTGCTTAAGGCCCACAGTATTCACAGAGATACTGATACTAAAATATCTCAACACATTCATCAAGTTTCCTGACCGCAAGTCGCACACCCCATTCACCCTGGACTTCCATCATCTTGCATTCACTCCACCATCTCTGACGGCGGCCACGCTTGGGCTGCAGGAATGCTGGGAAACAGGAAGCCCCCGGAGCAGCAGGACTGATGGTTAAAAGAACAGGAAGTGAGAAACGTTACGCTGGCACAGGCAGGCGCGCAGCGACAGGACAGAGCAGGAGACACAAACTCAGCCCAGCGAGGAAGGATAAATGAAAAGTTTATTGAGAAGGCAGAAAAGGTGTAGAGTGTTGGGTGGGTGGGGGGGTTTCCAAAACAGGGGGGGAAGGTTATAATACGTTTATTTTTCTTTTCCCAAAATACAAAATTATTATTTTTTTTTACGGCTCTGACTCGCCGTTGTCAAAACAAAATGTACAAAATCTGCCCGCCCCCGTTTCCCCAGTTACCAAGCGGTGTGGTAGGGTAGGGGGCCGCTCAGCCAGCAGCAGGGGTGGTCTGTACCCAAACCGCACCCCTGACACTAGAGGGGCGGGGGGGAAAGAGGGCTCGCTTTGGTCCGGAATGTGCCTGTCCTGAAACTGTTTCATTTATTGCTTCACACCTCGTCTACAAAATCCATATAAAACTTCTCGTTTCGTCGTTTAACTACATAAATCTCAAAAGGAAAATAAACTCTGTTCAAGGTACACAAATCTAAAGAGCTGAAGTTCGTCCTACAAAAGAGGG
Source organism: Anguilla rostrata (assembly GCF_018555375.3). Taxonomy (NCBI): domain Eukaryota; kingdom Metazoa; phylum Chordata; class Actinopteri; order Anguilliformes; family Anguillidae; genus Anguilla; species Anguilla rostrata. The sequence goes on along the minus strand of NC_057938.1, from coordinate 1,181,220 downwards.
GGGAAATTAAAAAAAATTTTAAAAATGAAAACTTGTAGGCACTAAAACAGGGGTGTCCGACTCGTTTCCTAAAAGGGCCGGCAGGGGTGCAGGTTTTTGTTTTAGCTCAGCACTAAACCTGCACCCACACCAGCCCTTTTTCAGAGAGAAACTGGACACCCCCTGGACTACAGGACTGTCCCAGTTGAGACGTGCCCCTGGAAGGCCGCTGCGGTGGAGAGCGGGGGGGGGGAGCACAGCGCTTTGTGAGCAGCGTGGGGGCGAGGGCTCCACCCCCTAAAATGCCACCTGGACTTCACATTCAGAGTAAAGCACGTTACCGTCCGGACAGCGAAACAAGTCGGTCCTGTTACCCCCCAGGTCCTGCTACCCCCCCCCCCCCCCACCCCAGGTCCTGTTACCCTCCCAGGTCCCCGTTACCCCCCCAGGTCCTGTTACCCCCCAGGTCCCACTACCCCCCCCCAGGTCCCCGTTACCCCCCAGGCCCTCAGCCAATCAGAGGACTCCTTGGCTGTGAGGGGGCAGGACCTCTGAGCAGGAGGAGCGGAATTAAGACTAATAAAGTGGGAGGAGTTTAAGACATGACCAAGGCACGGCAGAAAGCCCAGTGACCCCCCACAGCCCAACTACAGTATACTGGAAATGACAGATATGCACAATATTCAATTTGCACAAAACACAATCATTGCATAAATTTAAAAATTATAAAATGGAATGGAAATGCTGATCTATATAGACACAAACAGTAAATAAGATATACAGGTTTAAGACTGATGTGGTCTCATTTAAAAAAAAGGAATTAAAAAAAATGTTCTTTTTTTTTTTTACACAAAATGGGGAATCTGAACAGCTCTGACCAACAACAAGCTGTTGCTGGGAGGTGGAGTCCATAGTTATGGGGTTATTCCTCTATACAAGCTCTGGACTACATATCCCATCAACACCTCTGAGAACTGAACTTTGGTTCTGTTTTGGTGGGGGTACAAGCTCACCTTAGATATGTCGATGCCTTAATGCGACAAAACTGAAAAAACCATCAGATTAAGACACCTACGGACATGTATAAAAACCACAAAACCATGATTTCTACACCAAATCTCCACCTACAACAAAACCAAATATGGAATCAAGAACAGCTGTAAACAGTCAACAAAATGTATATCAGGCTGGGTTTACATTTTGACATCTTGTCAAAGAGAAGAATTTCAAAGCAGAAATGTCTTTATAAGTTTAAAAAGGCAAAGGGTGACAGTGAAAAGGTCTAAGAGTGGAGAGATGAGCAAAGATGTGTAACACACTGCCTACACCTGGACACACCGGCCTGGACACAGAGTGGTGTGAACCCACAGAGGGAGGAACCTGAATGGGACTGCTTTCAAGGCACAGAGAGAGAGAGCGAGTGTGTGTGTGTGTGAGAGAGAGACAGAGAGAAAGGGAGAGTGCAACAGAGAGGAAAGTATATACCCTCACTGAGCAGGAAGGGGTGGGACGCCTATTGAGCGGGTGGAGGGTGGAGGGCGGATGGTGGAGGGTGCGGAGCAGCAGTTGGTTCTCCAGGAGTCCCCTCACCCCCGGGGTCCAGAGTCGAAGCATGAAGGCCGGTATAATAAAGGCTTTAAATGGAGGTGGCGTGTATACACACACACGCGTGTGTGTGTGCAGTCCTGGCATACGTCGTCCCAGTGGTGCAGGCGTTGGGTGAAGTGGTGTGTACATGCGTGTGCGTATACGTGTGTGTGTTTATATAGAGGAATGATCCGAGCGAGCGGGTCCATGAGTCCGTTGTGGGCGGTGCCTCCAGGGCTCCGCCCCCTCAGATGGTGGACTTGGAGAAAGACACGCGCAGGTGGTGGTTCTCTCCCAGGTCGTGGTTGTGGAATTCGATCAGCGACTCGATGGCCTCTTCCACCGAGCTCATCTGGATCAGCGCCATCTTGCGGTCTTTCCTGAAACAGGACCGTTCAGAATGAACACCAACACAACCAACGTTCAGAATGAACACCAACACAACCAACGTTCAGAATGAACACTAACACAACCAACGTTCAGAATGAACACCAACATAACCGTGCACAAAATTCCATTTTTGGAGTCACACTAAGCATTTGGAAATACTTTTTTTTTTTTGTAAAGTATCTGGGTCAATGTGTTCAGAAACAGAACATTTGAATATATTGTAAAAAATCTGTAAGTGCTTGTGTGTGAGACGAATCTGTCGGCAGAGTCACGTGCACGGAACTCACTGGAAAAACTTGAAGGCCTTGACCAAGGCACCAGAGCTGGCGAACAAAGACTTCAGGTCGTCTTCCACCACGGACGGCCTGAGAGAACGATAAACAAACGTTAGCAGGGGGAGAATAAGGGACCAGCACCATACAGAAGTCACACAAACACTGCTTGTGAACGGAGGCTAAAAATGAGGAGCTAAACAGAAGCAGCAGGGCTTCAGATCACGCTGCTCAGCCATGTTTCATTGCTCATCGGAGTTTAGGAAACCACGTGGACTTGTTTCCGTGCTCAGAATGAAGGTGCAGAGGCCGAGGCCGGCAGGAGGGGGTGCCGGGCAGACGTACGGGATGTTGGACAGGTGCAGGGTGGCGGATGGGGGGAAGATGTTCTGGTAGTTCTTGGAGCCGGGCTTCTTGAAGCGGTGCAGGGGCGAGCTGCTGTAGTCCTTGGTGAGGCCCTGGTCCTCGTGGCCCTCCCGGGGCAGCTGCACCGTGGTGTGCTTGGACAGGGTCACGCGGATCGCCTTCCCGTGCAGCTTCTGCCCGTTCAGGTGGCTCATCGCTACGGAAACAGAGCCGCCGCGTTAGCACTTTCCCTCAACAGCCACTCAACACGGCCGCACTAGCAACTTTACTGAACACAGTTACTCAACACGGCCGCACTACCAACTTTACTGAACACAGTTACTCAACACGGCCGCACTAGCAACTTTACTGAACACGCAAGCAACCAAAGCACTTTGGCTACTGAATTCACCCATCTCAACAATACAGCCAATGGTGACAAGAACATGGCTGAAGAGGAAAGGGGTGTGGCCAAACAGGAAAGGGGCGGTACCGAGCTGAGCCTGGGTCCCGTCGGCCATCTGTACCAGCGCGTTGTCCTTCTTGTTAAACAGGATCTTGACCCTCATGACATCGCCGTACACACCTGTAGGGGGCAGCACAGAACCGTGAGACAGACCAAGCCTGGGCCCACAGTTTACACTCCCTGCCTGCAATACATTTCAGACACAGAAACCCTTCAGACACAGACACAGGGGCCCTACAGACACAGGGGCCCAACAGACACAAGGGCCCTACAGACACAGGGGCCCTACAGACACAGGGGCCCTACAGACACAGGGGCCCTACAGACAACACTACAGATCAGACCCAGAAGGCTGGACAGGGCCATGCGCAGCAGTGCACTCATAACCGAAGAGCAGAGGCCTGAGCCAACCATACTTTGGGGGTGAGGGGGTGCTGACGGGTAATTTCCCGAGCTAGTGTAAACAGCCCTACCACAACCTGCAGCCATGGACTTCGTCTCCCAGCATCCAACATTACATTACAATGGACAACTCAACCCAACCCGGAGTTCTGCGGTACGATGGAAACCTTTTTGCCAACATTTAAAAATGTCAACATTAAGCCTTTAGTCCTGCTAATGAAAGCACAGCAGAAAGAGCTGTATCTGAAGTGTCTACGATCAGACGGGCATTTGAATTACACACGATATTAAAGCCCAATTTAGTGTTTTTTTAGACCCAAAAAGCTGCCCCATACAGCCGTGGCACCACAGTGTCTTTTTGCTTTCAAACATAGTGGGGGGAAAAAACAGCTAGGCTTTCTAGCACAACTCTGGAGAGCAGAGAGATCGGAGTCAGAGGGCTCTAAGAGCAAGCTAGCACTTCATCTCCAATGAGCTCGTGCTAACCGTTTAGTCTCCAAAGCTGCCAACGCTGCAACCACGTTCCACCTGTACCAAACATGCCAGCGCAAACCGCACACCGACTGCAGCAGCGCGCTCCACGCTGTAAACCCACAAACGATCGCTCGCCAGCCGAACACGACCGTCACGAACCAGCAAAATCCCCCAGCAACGGACTGCCAGGGCTCAAACCACAAGAGCGCAGCACAACCACGACTCAGCACGGCCACGCGACAAAAAATGATGCAGTCTCAGCCACCAGAACACCAAACTTCGCCTGAGTCGCGTTTTATATCTGGATTACAGAAATAACAGCCAGAGGGGCTGAGAGGGGGAACCTGGGACAGGGGGAGTGGGCGGGGCTTAAGAACACCAGGAGGTGGGTGGGGGGTGGGGCAGGGGGTGGGACTAGTCACGGCCACCAGGCGACAGCTTAACTCAAGGAAAGAGTTCAATTTAAAACGGCAGACTGAGCAAAAAAAGTAAAGTGTACTTTACTCGCGAAATGGCTGAACACAAGCCCACTGTTACAGGGGAGAAAACAGACATGCAAAACAAATCACACATGCAGAATCTGAGGAGTGCGTGGAGGAACAGTCTATGAGGAAGATACAGCATTTCCAGGCATTAGAAAAGCTTTCAGAATACCCTTTTTTTTTTTTTTAAAGAGCAATGCTAAAAAGCTTCATTGAAAACATAAGCGATCAAAGGGGACACAGGCCCAATTAGGACTGGGGCGATGTACAACAATAATCAAATGCAGTAACGATCTCTTTTCTTTTCCTTTAATCGTCACCAACGCAGTAGTAAGAATCCACACTGCAGAGGACATGCAAGATGCTTCTCAGGGAGAAATGTCACCTACTGGGTGCTTAAGACAGCCAATCAGCAGCAAGGCCTTGCAGCTTGCTTGTGATGACACCAAACACACAGCGTGGGTGCTTGGAAGTAGTGAGGCCTTGCTGCTGATTGGCTGTCTTCCAATCCAATAGGCGACATCTCTCCCCGGAAGCATTTCACAAGGCCTCTGAAGTTTCCATTTTTGCTATCGCATCAGGAGAAAATTAGAGAAAAAGCAAAAAGAAAGGTGATGTGCCACCTGGTGGAGATGATCGTTACTGATGATTATTGTTGCGGGATATTGTCCCGCTCTGGGCCAGACCATCACAAGGCCTCAAAAGCCCAACTAGGAGCAGCTTCTCCTCAACGTTCCTAAAGCCAGGAAAATGCTGTAGCCTTTTATTTTTTTTTTATAGTAAAAACCAAAATTTTCAAAACACGCGAAACAGACACACCTAAAAACAAGGCACTCCAACTCTCCACTAAAAAAATATAAATTATATATATATATACACACACACACACGTAAATTAACACAAGAACAACCAAAACCAGGGCAATAATGCTAAAGCTAAAACAATAATAATGACAATAAGGATAATAGCAGCAATAATGATAAATAATAATAAGGAAGCCAATGAGAACATACCGAAGAGAGTAAAGAGGCAATTGGGCGTTACACTCTTTAAGACAGCAGAGGAAGGCAGCGAGGGGGGAAGAGACAGGGAAAGATGGGACAGTGGAGGTCCAACATGTCCACAGCCAAGCAGATCCACAGGAAATGGGCCAGAAAACCGGGTGGTTGGACCATGGAGATGGGTGACATTTGGGAGAGGGAGGGGGGAGGAAGGGGAGGGAGGAGGAGGAGGGGGGTGTGGTGGTGGGAGTGGGGTATTTAGTTTTGGTTTCCAAAAATTCATTCCCCGCCCCACCCCATTTTCGTAGGTGCGTTCAATATTATCCATTTGAACACAGGAAGCAGAATTAGATTTTATTTTATTTTTTGGGGGAAGGGAAAGGGGAGGGGGCGTGCAGTCAGTTGGCAGAGTAAGATCCAGGTGAAGGTATTAAAACAAAAAAAGTGGGGAGGGAAGAGGGAAAAATGGGGGGAGGGAGGGAGGGAGAGAAACAAGGAAAAAAAAAAAAAAGGTAAAAGAAAACAAAAACAAGGTCAGTACACACAAAAGGAATGAGATGCTCCACTCTGCAGAGTAAAATGCTAGTAAAAATGGTTTAATAAATTATAAATGGCAATGATTCCCCGCCCCACACTCCCCAAAACCTACAGGAACACAAGAAAGGAAGAAATATCACGAAAGACACAGACAGCATTTACATTCACACCGAGGAGGTATGTCAATCTGGCCCAGGGGGATGGAGCCAGCGTCCACAGGACCGGCTGATTGGACCAGCCAGGGCCTGGGCGTGGCCAGCTCCACCCCTGGAAACAGATTTAAATTAAACAGTCCTGGGAACAGGAGTTAGAGTCCGGAGACTGTGCAATGGCTCCTAGGCCACAGTACAGACACAGGTACAGCACAGGCTAGTGCCGCTCTGGAAAACTGCAGCCAATGCAACTTAAAAGGCCCAGAGCCAAAACTGCAAAACAGTACTACAGTCTGAAACAGCCCCCCCCAGCCCAGAGAGTGACAGTGAGAGAGAGAGAGAGAGACAGAGTGTATGAGATAGAGACAGAGAGAGACCGAGTGTGTGAGAGAGTGTGAGAGAGAGAGACAGAGGGAGAGAGAGAGACAGACAGAGTGTGTGTGAGAGAGTGTGAGAGAGAGACAGAGTGTTTGAGAGAGTGTGAGAGAGTGTGAGAGTGTTTGAGAGAGTGTGAGAGAGTGTGAGAGAGTGTGAGAGAGAGAGAGAGAGAGAGAGAGAGAGAGGCAGACAGAGTGTGTGTGAGAGTGAGAGAGACAGACAGAGAGAGAGAGAGACGGACAGAGAGAGACAGAGGGAGAGAGAGACAGACAGACAGAGAGAGAGAGAGGAGAGACAGAGAGAGACAGAGAGAGAGAGAGACAGAGGGAGAGAGAGAGAGACGGACAGAGAGAGACAGAGGGGGAGAGAGAGACAGACAGAGTGTGTGTGAGAGAGGAGCGCTGACCTCAGGGTTCAGGTTGCTGACCAGCAGGACGCAGTGAGCGGCGCTCAGGCCAGACAGGCCCGACAGGCCCAGCCGGCTGGCAGCAGCATGCGCGGCGGCGGCGGCACTGGGCATGCCCAGAGATGCCAGCGCCCCCGGGACTCCCGGCATCGTCAGGCCTGAGGCAAACGCACACAAATGAGAACCGCGCATTAGCTTAGCCCGACTGAAATGGGGACCTAGCATTAGCTTAGCCCGACTGAAATGAGCACCTAGCCTTAGCTTAGCCCGACTGAAATGAGCACCTAGCCTTAGCTTAGCCCGACTGAAATGAAGATCTCCACTTAGCTTACCCGACTGAACAGAGCACTTAGCCTTAGCTAGCCCCACTGAAAGACACTAGCATTACTAGCCGACTGAAATGAAGATTCCATAGCTACCCCCCGAGAGCTCCCACACAGAGATTTCAGCAACCCCCACAGCACAGAGCGACAGGGCACACTGACTGCCGCTGAATGGCGAAGTTGGCGGAAGCACATGGGCACTCGATGGAGAGGCAGAGATATCAGGGGCACGGCAAGGAGGCACAGCTACAGAGGAGGCACAGGGGACACACAGAGCACAGGGAGGGAGGGCACAGAGCACAGGGAAGGGGCACAGAGCACAGGGAGGGGGCACAGGAGGCACAGGGAGGGGGCACACCGAACAGAAGAAAATGACAGACACCAGGCAGGCTATAGGGACCAGGACTGGGTCTCAGGGCGGAGGCTGTGATTGGTGCTGGGGCAAGCCTCACCGAAGGCGGCCATGGCCTGGTGCTCGAGGGGGGGCTGGCTGTCCCCCGTGGGCAGGTCGGGCCGGGTGTAGTCCCGGCTCTTGTCGTTGTTGTACTTGACGTTGAGGCTGGTGAGCTTGGAGAAGCTGATGCGCAGCGTGCAGCAGGCGTTGTAGATGTTCTGCCCGTCCAGAGACTGGGGGACCAATCAGAGCCGTTAAGGAGGGTCAGCTGACCTGCACTGCTTAGCATAACACCCACCTGAGGTGGACAATAGAGCCCTTGGAGGTCAGCTGACCTGCGCACTGCTTTAGCATATACACCCTCCAGAACTGGGGGACCAATCAGAGCTGTTAAGGAGGGTCAGCTGACCTGCACTGCTTAGCATAAACACCCCCCACCTGGGGGGACCAATCAGAGCCATTAAGGATGGTCAGCTGACCTGCACTGCTTAGCATATACACCCCCCACCTGGGGGGACCAATTAGAGCCATTAAGGATGGTCAGCTGACCTACACTGTTTAGCATATACACCCCCCAACTGGGGGGACCAATCAGAGCCATTAAGGATGGTCAGCTGACCTGCACCGCTTAGCATATACACCGCCCAACTGGGGGAACCAATCGCAGCAGTTATGAGGGTCAGCTGACCAACACCTTTTTGCATCCACACCCCACAAAAAAATAAAGGTGGATCTTTCCCCAGGTCAATGACTCAAAACTACTCAGTCAGTAACCTCTGGGCACAGACACAAACAAATTTACATTACTCAGGGCACAGTGACATCAGTCATCAAATCAGACATCCCTGATTTTCCCTCCATCCAATCACAACCCACCAGTTTGGAGTGCTGCGCGGTCAGGGAGTCGGCGTACTGGAGCAGCGCTTGGAACTGGTTATTTTTGGTGAAGGTAATGATCTTCAACACGGTGCCGAACTTGGAAAAGATCTGGGAAAAGGGCGAAAACACATTATGAACAAGAAAAAACATGAACGAAATATTTCCTATTGGCTTAGCCGAGCTGAAATGAGGCTCTCCTATTGGCTTAGCCCAGCTGAAATGAGGCTCTCCTATTGGCTTAGCCCAGCTGAAATGAGGCTCTCCTATAGGCTTAGCCCAGCTGAAATGAGGCTCTCCTATAGGCTTAGCCCAGCTGAAATGAGGCTCTCCTATAGGCTTAGCCCAGCTGAAATGAGGCTCTGCTCTTGGCTTAGCTAGGCTGCGTTGGTCAGGGGCGATTGGGAGGGGGCGTACCTGGTGCAGGACGTCCAGCGTGACGGGGTAGAAGAGGTTCTCCACGATGACACGTAGGACAGGACTCTGGCCGCCCATCCCCGACGCCTCCATGCCGGCCACGCCCACTCCGGGCATGCCCCCCACGGACATGCCCCCCGTCTGCACCGCGTTCACCGCCTGCAGTGCCGCCTGAGCCCTCTGGGGGGAGACAGATCAGAGCTGAGTGTCCGTCATGGTACCACACACAGCGACTGCACACGTCAGGGAGGGCTGTGCTGTGATTCCCCTTTAGAGAGAGCTTCTCACTTAGCGCACACACACTACATACACTACACACGTACGCACGCACACACGCACGCACGCGCACACACACACCCCCCCTACGGGGGATCACACCTGCAACCTCCAGACTGTAGGGCATGATCCCTACCCACAATGCATTGTGTGTCAGAGTCCTCTCCTGCCGCCTGTGCCCCGCCTATTAACCAAAGACCCCGACTCGAGCGCATCCCCCCCGCCCCCCTCCCGACGCTGCTGCAAACTCACCACCTGATTGGGCGAGTTGTCGGTCTTCAGCTCCTTGTGATTGGAGTACTGCATGAATATGGGGTGGTTGCGGATGACGGGCGGGACAGAGGAGTAGTAGGTGACCATGGTCTGAGCCGTCTCCTCCGTGCTCATCTCCAGGAAGGCCTGAGGAAAAGCGCAGTTCCTCAGCACAGCCAGCAGGGTGGCAAAGCAGCGCGAGCTGAAACCATCCTGACCACTGCTAGACTCACACTCAACGTGAAGCAGCTCAAAACAATGAACAATAACTTTTGAACTTCCAATAAACCACAATGGAAATAAGCTCTTTAACTTTGTTATCCTTGAGTTAAGGAACTTGATGCTTCTGGTTCAACTCCCTCTTGTGTATTTCTGATGATTATTAAATAAATTCAATTCACTCAGAAATTTCCTGTTAACTCCCCAACAACCCAAAGACATCTAGTCTGCCTGAAAATGTGGGTCATTCACATGAAGGGCTTGGTCCAGTGCATTGTGGGAGTTGTAGTGCCGACAGGTACCTGGTTCTTCCCCTTGAGCATGAGCAGGTTGGTGACCTTTCCGAACGGAAGGCCCAGGGAGATGACCTCGGCCTCGTTGATGTCATTGGGCAGCTTGCGCACGTGCACCACGCGTGACGGAATGCTGGGGCTTCTGATGTCACCTTTGAACTTCTTACTGTCGTTGCCATTCGCTGAGAGAGAGAGAGAGCGAGAGAGAGAGAGATCACAGAACTGCATGTTTCAGGAAAAACAGGAAGTGATTTTGAGAGGCAAACTCACCGCTCATGATATAGGATCCGTTGGACAGGCAGGAGGTGAAGAGCTCGTCAGACCCCCTCTGAGAGGGAAACACAAGCGCAGGTCAGGGGCAGGACCGGCTCCATTAGACACACACAGGTATATACACACACACACACACCCCCGTGCACGCACGCACACGCCCGCGGGAGGGAGAGGCTGGAGATGTTGGAGGAGACAGTAAGAGGAGAAGCTGTGCATGTGCTACCATGTTCACAGCAGAGAGGCCCTAAGGGCCGGAAACAACCACTGCATAACACACCACACACACACGCGCGCGCGCACCACACACACACACGCTCGCACACACACACACGACACATGCCTAACGGCATCACACACACACACATGACATGCCTAACGCACCACACACACGCGCGCGCACCACACACACACACGCTCGCATCACACACACAACATGCCTAACGGCACCACACACACACACACACACACGCATCACACACGCATCACACACACGCATCACACACACGCTCGCATCACACACACACACACACGCTCGCATCACACACACACACGCGCGCGCGTGCGTGCGCACACCACACACACGCTCGCACACACACACGACACATGCCTAACGGCATCACACACACGCACATGACATGCCTAACACACCACACACACGCGCACCACGCAAGAACGCACACCAATTCAATCTAACCACTATGGTGACTTGCACAGTAACCACACCTGGTTTCTGCCAAGAGTTAAACTTCCACCCATAAAGCAGCACAAAACCTAGCAGAGCGCCCCGCCCTGCCACAGCCTGACTCCCGCAGCTGCATTTCCCATGATGCTCGGCGATGGGCGTGTAAATGAGTCACTGAGTAAAGCGGAGAACGGGGCGCTAGGACAGTTACTCATTAACGACCGATAACGACGCCTTCTACAGAGCGGGTGTGTGCCCCCCCCCCCCCCAAATTAGGCCACACCACGGTCCTCAGATCCTTCACCTGATAAGGCTCTCAAACACCCAGGGAACAAACCGCAAGTGACCTTTGACCTGAGCGGCAACACCAGGCTCTGCCCACACCCCCTGCACCAAAGACCAGGAGAACAGACACTTCTCTTGAAACATAATTAAAATATTAAATGTAATCCTTTTAACAGCCAAGTCAAATGCCGTCCTCTCTAACACTGAACTACCAAATAGGATAATAGTAAAGACAAAGGATTCAAGTAACTTCAAGAACTTAAACTCAGAAGAAGCACAACGCTAAGAAACACACAAAACTTTCTATTCCCTGACAAGCTGCATAATTTTCATCCAGAAAATACCAGCAAGGCACATTTCAGGAGTGCACATTTCTGAATGAGCGACTGGTGCACCCGCAGATCTGAGTCAAACAGGAAGTAGAAAGCAGGAAGTGGCTGACGTGGACAGCGCAGGAGCTGAGGGACTCCGTATGCATGACTGCACACAACTCAGCGCCCTTACTGCACAGCGAAGAGGCACCCTGAGCACAGGCCTGCACCAACACCAGCCCCCCCCCCCCCCCACCTCCCCACCCCACCCCCACAGCCCAAGCGCAAACATCGTAAAAGCCCAGAGTGAGAGAGAGACGGGACCTACCTTTGTACCAACTGTTATGTCGTGGACACTGCTGTGGAGGGGGAAAAAAAAACAGGATGTTAGACAGGATGTTAGCCAAATAAGAGCCCAACACACTTCCTGAGGGTTCAGTTAGCGTATCACCGAGCTAGCACTATCACCCAGTCCTAGCACACAGCTACGCGACCCACACTCTCCGCTACAATGACAAAAGCAACAAGAACCAACATGCCAACATCACTAACGACATCACTAACGACTGACATCACCAATGACATCACTAACGACTGACATCAGTAATGACATCACTAACGACCGACACAGTGTGGTGTTCGTTAATCAAAAAATTCTAACTTGAAAAGCAGGCCGGTCAGGTCAGTGGAACTCACTGAAACTGCGCACACGCACACACGCACACACCACCAAAACAGACGCTACTCAAACAGCCCGAGAGAAACAGGACCTGGGCTATGGGTTCCTGGGTCTTCTCTCATACCTACAAACTGGGCAGTTTGTCATTTTAGAATATGGCCTGACGTTTAAAATCAACACTGGCTTGCGTCCGTGGGAACTCTACAAATATGTTCACTACACGTACGACAGCTCCTGCACTTCCTCAGAATAAGCCCCTACATTTTTTAAATACCACAGAATTGGGTATGAGACCCTACACTCCAGGATAAGAATGGGATCCTGATTTAGAGCTCAATACAATAATCCCATGATGTCACTTTTTTTGGCATTTCGAGGAAACCCCCCGAAAAGTCTCCCCAGAGGATCCAGCTCCCTTCAACAGCAGAAGTGAGACGTTCCTCAGGGCGACAGCTCTGAGACAAGCAGGCACACGGCCCGCGCCCCGCCCCTCGCCCCCCAGGTCATCTGAGACAAAGATTCTTTGCAGTCAAAGGGATGTGCTGCTCTTTGTTTTGAGAAAAGCCTGCAGTCTACCTCCAGACATTAATTACTGCCAAATTAATTCCGCTGCACCTAGAAAAGATCTGGAAATATGAAGAGTACAGAGAGAGAGATTGCAGGTGCAGTCAGGAGACCCCAATCTAGCACACAAATGCAAAACAAAGCCCAAAATAATCCAGGACTACTGTAACGCACTGCAATGAAGCATAGCCACCAATCCTCATCATCATCACCATCTACTGGTGAAAGACTGAACACCAAATGCAGACTGTTAAGGCAGCAGTAATGACTGGCTGATTTTACTCGGTGTCCCGATGACCAGGAGACTGGGCCAGGAACAGCCCTTAAACACTCCCGCTCGTCCACGGCTGTGGGACGGACCCACCGAACTCCAGCCCATGTAGAGAGAGACCAGCCCACCAGCGCTAGTGAAGAGAGACCGGCCCACAGGTGCTCGTAAAGAGAGACCAGCCCACAGGTGCTCGTAGAGAGAGACCAGGCCACCAGCGCTTGTAAAGAGAGACCAGCCCACAGGTGCTCGTAAAGAGAGACCAGCCCACAGGTGCTCGTAGAGAGAGACCAGCCCACAGGTGCTCGTAGAGAGAGACCAGCCCACCGGTGCTCGTAAAGAGAGACCAGCCCACCGGTGCTCGTAAAGAGAGACCAGCCCACAGGTGCTCGTAAAGAGAGACCAGCCCAGAGGTGCTCGTAAAGAGAGACCAGCCCACAGGTGCTGGGCCAGCCCTTTAGTTTCCCAGGAGGCTGTGTGACTGTTTCACAGGCAATTAGCGAGACCGGCCCCGGGGCTACCCAACCCGGTTCCACACACTCTGCTCACACCAGACACCAGTGAGTTAAGCAGCCCCCACCTCCCCCACCCCCACCTCAACACACAAAAAAATGTTTCAGAAGCACTGGAATGTATAAGCAGGGGGGGGACTATTTAAGGGAGGGATTACAAAGTCTTGGTTTTGGTGGTTGCTATAGAAATCCATCTCATATTGCTGAGCCTGCTACACCGGCTGTTTCACCCTGGCACAATGGAATCCCAAACACTGTCCTTTATTTCAGCAGCACTTCAAAAATAAAAAATAAAAAACGCTTTAATTTAGGAACTTAGTTACAGTTGGGCAAATTTCCACATGATTTACACACGTGTCTAAGTCCCTAAACGTAAACGCATTCTCAAAGCTAAACAAAGACTGAAAGTTACTTTAAATCATGTCGGTCAGGCCACAGCCGACACACTTTTTTAGACCAGTATTATTTCCTGACTAAATGTTCAGGAATGCAGGATCTGCCCCAGACATCGCTAATCCAAACAGACAGCACGTCATATCCATCACATCGTAACAAGCTTCCCAATCTGGCCCGTTCATGAACGGAACCCGGCACGCCAGTAACGGCAGGACTGCCGACACTTCCGCGATTAACACGGAGACGGACAGAGGGAGGGGAAAGAGACACACATTCAAAGGCCTAAAAGGGGCAAGAGTTTAACACAAACAGGAAACTTACTCTATTTCAGCGACGTAACGCGATCCCAGAGGATACAATTCAGTCTCTAAACGGCTGCGAGAGAAAGGAGGGAGGGGAGAGAGGGATAAAGAGAGGGTTAATTGAGTAACGAAAAAATGCAACTAGACAACATGCCGTTTGGGCGTCTGCCAACATAAGGTAGTCATGTCTAAACAGCCCCGATGATTGTTGCTTCCGTGCGCACGGAAACATTGGGCGTTAATTCTGAAACTGAACACCAGCGTTAGTGTGAATGTAACTTTTGATGAATCCCGTTTGCGCGGAGGTTGTTCCCGCCGGTTGAGGGAAAACTTATGCACGTTGGTAAATTGTTCGGGTTTCAAGACGTTTCTGGGTGCAACCCCACCCCCTCTCGGTCGTAGAAATCACACAGAATGTCGCTTACGCCGTCTAGTAGGAAATAACGTTACCACCGTCGCCACAAAACCAAACAGGTCGGTAAAGGTAATACAACCCTGTCCACTGAACTGATGGAGTAGGTAGCAAACCGGCTATCAAATTCGGCATGGATAACGTTACCTGAAGTATAAACCAACAAGCCGACCAGTATACGGAGAACGGGGGATTTAAGATACACCAAGTGCACAGAATGCGAAGTTTGGTTAACTTGAACCAATGTCGCCAGGTTGTTGGCCTGACAACAGCGAGCCGACGTTAACTTAAATGGCCAATAGTCATTTAAATGTATACAAACCAGGCTAGCAAACATTGTGTATCCTAACTCCACAAAATGGTTACCAAATATAGCCACGGCTACTTCTTTTAAATATGGCTTAATAAAACTAGGTAGGTAGCTATAAAAAACATTTTACTGGGAAAAACATTTTCAAGCAGAACGTTGTGTTTTTCACATTTCCGTCCTGTTCCGCCATACGAAACGACTTCATAATTCACGGAAATTGGGGGAGAAAAAAAGAAAAAAAGAAAATCACTCAAAGATGCGGAAACGGAGACACGTTGATGTTCTTTTGATAAGTGGTGAACTAATGTACCTTCGCCAAGATGAAGTCGATAGCAAAGGTTAGCCAGAAAGCAATGAAATTTAAGCCAAATTTAGTTTTATTCGTTAGAACAAGGCAAAATTTGGTTAGCTCTCCACGCTAGCCGGTAAGTTAGCAAAGTTACCTGCTAAGAAAAAGAAACAACTTTGAAAATCCACAGGTGGTTGGTATTCCCTTAAATTTAAAGCTGCTTTATTAACGTTATTTAGATTTTCTATTTAAAGAACAAGTTTTATAAAAACAGATTTTTTAACACGACAAGCATAAATCCAAGTAGTTGCGACATAAAAGTGAATCTCTTCCGGACAGAGTCAGCGTTAACAGACTGATACGCCAACACAACCAGGGCTAGCTAACAGCTACGGTTACCGTTTATTGCTAACTAGCTAGCAAATGGCTTTACAAAACAGTTCCAGCTGCAGTTCCCTGTCCCTATTAACACTGTTGGCTGTAAACACATTCGTGTTACTGGCTCGTTGTACTTATTATTATAATAAACATATTTTGACTACTTTTACCACACCATTTCCTTAACACTTACCCGTCCATTGCACAATACAGAACTACAGATCAGAGCAGCAGGACGGCAGCCTCGCGGAGATTTCTTATAACCCTTCAAAATGGCGGAGAAAGCCATGGTGAGCTCTGATAGGTCAATCGGGAAAGGAGAACCGAAAAGAGGCGGGTGCCCAGGAGAAAATATACCATTTGATTGGACAAGACTGGCGATCGCTCTAAAAAGGCGGCGAAAAACTTTTAGGCTGAATGTTCCCTGGTTATTTTGCGAAAATCATGACATGTTATGGTGGATTTATAGTCCAATTGTTTCAGTGCATGGCATTCCCGCACATGTAATGGTTGTGACACTACGGAACTATTTTTTCTCAGGTTTATGATAGAAATACCTGCTTTTTCTGCTGTTGTTAATAAGGTATGAATTAGTGCTAAAGAAGGATGCCAGTGGATCATTTGTATACCCAATTTTTGCTGTGATGATGTAGATGATGAAGACGGCCTTTGTTAGTTTTAGCTAAGTTTCACATTTTTTACATTCAAGAAAATGTAATTTAAGTTTACTGACACCACCCCAGACATTCTGTCTCCTGAATCTATGAAACACGGCTTATACATCACACTTATTTCTAGCATTTATTTCATGGTTCAGGCAGTGCTGCAGTGCAATGGTTAGGGAACTGAGTATGTAACCCAAATGCTGTGTGTCTGACCCCAGGTTAGGGCACATGTCATTGTACGTTACAGCAACCTGTACCTTACAGCTCTATATATCCAGCTGTATATGGATATGGTGTAACAATGGTTTAAGGCACACTGTTTAACAGTGTTTGTTAAATGCCAATGATGTATCGCAGAATGCTAATGCTGAACATCTATCAGGCTGATCTCGTATGACTAAAATCGAGATCAGCACACAGCGCCAGCTGTGATGCTCTTTAGTCACTCAGGTTAAAGTCCCCACACCAAGCCTGCGAGTGAAACCCCGTTTTAACCATGTATTTAGTGTACTGCAGTTTGATTACTGTTTCATAGCACGACAGAAGATGTCTGACTTGTCACAACCTGAACCTCAGACTTAAAAAAAAAAAAAACTGACAAGAGGGAAAGTAAATATTTGCAGTCAGATTCAGTTGAACTTGGGTGGAGCATCGTAGTCAACGTGATGTCGCTCGTTTCAACATTAAGAGCTGTAGTAGCACCGTGTGCGCACTACGGTCAGGAGGTCAGGAGTATGCAAAGGCAGTTTGTACACTTGTGAAATAAGATAAAGGTGTGTACCTATGTTCCACTCCTTTTTCTCATGCATACACACACACACACACACACACACACGCATACACACACACACACACATACACAGAGCGAGCGAATGAGAGAGAGAAACCTAGTCACTGCCACACCCTGAGGTAACTGCTCTCTAAGTTGGAATGTCCCTTTCAGAAAACAGGGAAGTAAATAATTGTGTTGGGGGGGAGGGGTGGTGGGGGGGTAACCCCTCAATCAGCCAAACACCCACTAATGTACTGTATTGGCCAACCTTCTGTTCTCAAACGTAACAGCTTTGGGATGTTTTTTTTCTTTATTATTACTATTATTTTAGTGATATTATTTATTTAGAGAGGTTGTAATAAATTGTATTTTTACAATTTATTATATATTATGCATTGTAACATTTATTTGTATTAATTTATAATTTAAAGTTGCATAAAGATGGAAAACAAAGAATGACATTTCACTAATGAAATGTAAACGAATTGCACATATGAAATGTAAACAAAGACTCTAATTAATAAATCAAAGATGTGTCGTATCGCCTTCGTTTGAGGGGTTTTGTCCAGGTCCCGGCTACCTGAACACTGGTATTATTACTAGCGATTTTATGAGCTTGAGCAGGTGACACACCTGCGCTGAGATAAATCATTGAAAGGAACACTGGTAGGTAGGACAGAAGCTTATTGTTTCCATGGCTGCCAGCAAGCTGTCCAAACAGGGGGTCAGGTGACAGTGTGTCTGTCGCTCTCTAACAGGAGTGGGGGTGGGGTGGACACAGTCAGCTCAGGTGGTCATTAGATCTATATTTCACCTGTACATTAAACCGAAACGCATTAAAAATGGCCACTGGGGGTTATACACAATTACGAGGCACTTTCTGGAGCCTCCCACAAACACAATGAGTAAATATTCAAGATAAGATGAACAGTAAGAGAATATTTTAAAAAATGGGTTAAAACCTATTTGAAATTAGTTATATTTCGTAATGCATCTAATCTTGAGTCAATTTAGCATGCAATTGATGTTGATGTTCACATTTAGTTGTTTGGTAGGGAAGAAGGTGCTTTTGGTTACTTGTAAAACTGCTGGATGCTACAGAGCGATATGGTGACTGAAGACTCACCTCTTCAGGCTGCACCTCTCCCCATCCCTCCCTACCCCCCTGTAAATGACTGTAAGCTTAGGGTTGTAACTAGGCAGCTGTTTCGTAGGTGACTTAGGTGCATTAACTGTCTTAACTACTGCTTGTATTTTTTCCATAGACTGCGTTGTTGCCATTCTCGTTGTTAGTGTTAATCAGTTTAACCTTCAGGGTCCAAGTTGAACTATGCGGTTTTTCCCTGCACTTGGACCGGTACTTCTCTCTAGGGTTTTCGTCATACTTGTTCCTGGTTATGGTTATACACTTTGTTGTACGTCGCTCTGGATAAGAGCGTCTGCCAAATGCCTGTAATGTAATGTAATGTAATGGTAGCCTACTTATAATGGTCGCACTACCGAGCAATCCCACAAACGGGTCCACAAAATCCCTCACCCAAGGCAAATCCAACAGGGAGGCTATGCTCGTGAGAATCCACCACCCTCTTTAGCTCATTTCTGACATCACAGTTATAACTATGGCCGCATCCCAATGGTTCTTCCTGGTTTCCTCATTTTGTTCCTTTATTTAGCCGACTTAACCTCGTCTGCCTGGACACGTTAGAGAAAAGAGTTCTGGGAAGTAGACTATTTGACATGGCTGATTTTGGGGGGGGGGGGGTTGGGGAGACTGGATGCCTTTGCGTCTGCATAGGGTCCCTGGATCACAGAGGGTTTAATAACGATGGTTTACCTTACTGTGGTCTATCTTCAGGAAATGTGTTTGGGCACCACCGTGTGGTGAGATATATTCAGCTCGCATCGTGGGACGCCCTTACATTCAGTGTCTGGTGGGAGAAGTGTCAAAAGCCTGTTTTAATTTTAATATTCGCATCGAAACAAAATTACTTGGTGACATCGCCTGGAAACGTTCATACGTTATGATTGTAGGCCTACTATTGTTTAATGACGAGTCACCCATTCAGAATTACACAATCACCCCAGACTCAGGCTGAAAAGCTGCACATCCACGACGTCCGCGCCTTTTGCAGGCCAGCATGTTATCTGACAAGTCATAAAACGACTGAACAAATATTAGAGATATAGGGGACGAAGCGTGGGAGCGCGGGTTATTTTTTGAGAAGGCTGCTCACGTGGTAGGCTACCGGCTATGCGAAAGGCTCGTGATCCATGTGTTACAGTCTCTGCTCGTGATGAGTGCGTCAGTGCGGTGGACACATGGACCGCATAGAAAGGGTGGACAGCAGGGAGGTTAAGAGGACGAAGGACAAGCGAAGGCACGGCAGGACTCGACCAACTTCGCAACCGTTCAGCCGTAACTATGGCAACAAGTGACCACACCCGACCTTCCGGGCGGCAGGGCGGAGGACAGGATTCCCACTGAGGTTTCTCCCCCGAGGAATGTAACGCATTCCACCAATGATCATAGAATTATTTCAATATTGCAGTCTGGCCTCCATATCTGCAGCTGTTCCACACGTGCAGTTGTGGTATGTTGTAGGACTACCTACTACATACCACAGAGGGTAACCTGCTCGACCCATTTGATAGTTTACTGTGATAGATGTCCCATTACATTTGATACCATCCATTCTACCCTTCCTTTACCCTGTGCTGGCCAGCAGAGGACGGGCTCCCCCTCTGTAGCCAGGTTCTTCCTGAGATTTCTTCCCTTTGGGGAGTTTTTTCTCACCACCATTTTAGTGTTTTTTCTCCCCAATGTGGAGTTCTTACCTCGCTTACTTTTTGGGGGTTTGAGCCATTTTCCTTTGGTTTCACTGTAAAGGGTCTTTGAGACAGTTCTCTGTAAAAGAGTTATACACAATAAATTGAATTGAACATACAGTATCTTGAAGATTCTGGGAAATCAAAACCACTGTCAGCAATGTTGCCATTTATAATTATACTCATATATTTACTTATTAAAGTAAAAAAAAAAAAAAATAGTGGGTAACATATTAACCATAGTGCCCTGCATTGTTTTTAGTACAGATGATTGACATGCATTCTTTGAAGATGGATTTTAAGTGGTAAATGACACCATTTTTAGTATTGGTGTTTATATTATTCTGTCTGGCCTGTAACAGGAATAAACTATTTTAACATGAGCAGGATTGTTCCCTGACATAGAAAATTACCACATTCAAACATGATAAATCACTCTGGAGTCAGTCTTGGGCAAGATATACATTTTTTGTTTTGTTTGTTTTTAGAACGGTGTTTTTGGAATGGTGCTGTGATAAATGAATGTACATAATCTCAAATAGTATTTAAAGTTGTATTTGCTTTGTGTAGAGTGGGCTCAGCTACACTATCTGAGGAGAGCGCAGGTCCGTTTAAACCGTTTAACTGTTCGCTTGACCAAATGATAGATCACATTTGACTTAACAATTTGGTTGAACTGAATGTGGCTATAGGTCACTTCAGAGGTTTAATACACCAATTTGGCCAACAGGTGGCATTGTTCCACTTAGTTATGGGGTCAGTATCCATTGGAAGGAGAACGATGTGCTGTTGGGAATGTAATTCTTGGAAACTGCTCTTGCTGCGAGTAGAAGCTGCTGCGAACCTAGCCACTGGAAACGAAAAATAAACGGAATCTAAACCATCGGGAAAAAATGTCTGTCTGTAGCCTACTGTCTAGAAAATAGGCCTATTTAATGACCCCCAGATTCTGCACACGCACGCACGCACGCACGCACACACACATACATACCAGTATAATGAATGTACTATACTTTGAGAACAGGCTAGCCTACGTCGGTCTGACTATGCTAAGTCCTAAAACTGGCAAATAAAAAAAAACAAAAAACAAAACAGGCATTAAAATGTTTGTTGTTTAAAACTTTTTTTTTTTTTTGATTAATTACTCGTTTTTGTAGCCCTTCTCCGAGGCATGTCTCCAGGGTTACCAACCCGTAATGCAGTGCCTCCAGACCGGGTTTAATTAACGGTCCGTCTGACCGCATAGCTCACGTGCGCCTCTCGCGCGCATGGTAACGCTGCAGGGCGCATTGTAATTCCCGGCTCATAAATCCAAACGGAGCCCTGCGCCTTTCTCACGGGCTGCTCACGGAGCTGGAGGAGGTGGACACCGAGCTAATTTACGAGCCTCTCGTTAAATCCGCCAGAATACCTTACGCTGTACTGTCTGGGGGTAAAAAAAAACTTCCACAGACTCCCGTTAGAGTTGAGTATCTCCCTCCACCTGCGGGAAGGTTACTTTCATTAGAATGTATTTGATCAGCAGGACGCCCTTATCCAGAGTGACTTACAGAGCGTAGACATTTTATAAACATTTTATCCATTTAGAGCGCTGGATCTGTTATTGAAGCGGTTCAATTTAAGGACCATGTTCCAGGATACAATTCCAGAGTCTCACCTGGGAATCAAACCTGCAAACTCTGTTACAAACCCAGATGCCCAAAACATTACAGTCTGCCTACCTTTGTCAAACTATTATTAGAGTCATTTTCTCTGTGATATTTAATTACCCCCCCCCCCCCCCCCCCCCCATGATTATGACCCTCATGTCATGAACAGGACAGCTCTTTGCAAACAGATTGTTTATTTCTGATAGGATCAGCCGCAGTAACACTGGAGCCCTGCAGGGGGATATGTGCCCCACATCCCCTGCCGCACGTCTCACCCCTCAAAAAACTCAGCAGGCCAATGAGAACAACCAACTCATCTGCCCAAAAACAACCCTTGAGAACAGGGAGAAAGGGTACCCATGAAGAGCAATGTTTAGCTCTTCAGTGGCCCCACCCCGCAGAAACATACTGCTTTTCAAAACAAGAGAAGAAAAAAAAACCCTTTGAAAATGAATAAAAAATTAATGATTGGATTTTTTTTTTTAGTTCTGGAACGTATGGAGGTTCGATTGCCCTGACTTTATGTCTGAAGGGTTCAAACGGACATTAAAGTGGTCACGTTGATCAAGGCAGTTTGTTCTGGGTACGTCTGTAATCTCAGGGGGAAAAAAACATTGTGCATAGTTTAAACATTAGCAAAGAAATCTGCTTTAAAATTGATTTTTTCCCCCATTCCCAGTTCTGTGGTTCGACAAGGCAATGAAAGGACAACGGTGAACGAGCTGGAAGCTGGATTTGGAAAAATGAAAAAGGGATTTTGCCTGTTGTTTCAAAACAGGGAAATAAAAGCAGGTGTGAGACTCATACTGACATGATGCCCAGAGACTAAGCAATGTCACATAGCAAAGCAACGCAATTACTTTTTGTTTTGTTTTATTTTTAAAGAACACCCTTAACCAGGGCAGAGAAACCACGCTGGCTGTCTGCCCTGAACCTCGCCGACCAGTACCCGAGATCACACAGGCGCCAGGAGTTCCTGCTAAGATATGCTGACCAGAATCAGTGGGCACAGGGCCCTGTCCAAGAGAGGTCAAGAGAGGGCATGTGTTCTCTCCAGAGGAAAGGGAAAACAAAACCGCCAATATATCTCTTCAAATATGAACTATGTTATAGACACGAGACTACATTGCTTGGCATGTTTTTGCTGAGACAGACAGACAGACCGACAGACAGACAGGCGGTCGAAGACAGACCGACAGACAGACAGGCGGTCGAAGCACAGGGATTTCTGTTAGCTCTGAAGCTCAGTTTGGGCACGCTATCCGTGATCGCCTGGGTTTCCGTTTTTATGGGTAAAAAACAAAATGGTAGGAAAGAAGTGGGGTGGGGGGGTGGGGGGGGGGTTGAAAAAAAAGTTGCAAGAAAAAAATGCTCCAGAAAATGCTAAATAAAATTCAGCGAGAAGACACAGAAGATATTTTTCGCCCATTATTTGTGTTTTTTTTGTTATGTCAGTCAGTTTGTCGGTAAACTCGCCATAGGCCTTGTTGGGGGGGGGGGGGGTGGGGGGTGAGTCACATGATGGAGCAGCACTTGCATGGCCGTTTCTCCTTGCCGTTGAGCACCGCCTCCTCGACCTGGGGTTCCGCCCCTTGGTCCGCCCCCTGGTCCGCCCCCTGGTCTGCCCCTGGCCCTGCACCCGCCCCCACCTCCTGACCTCTGACCTCCGCAGCGCTGCCATTGGATGGGGCGGGCTGGTCCTTGGGGGCGCGGTCCTCGATGTGCACCAGCTCGGCCTTCACCGTGCCCTCCAGGCCCAGAATCCTCTTGGTCTCGGCCTCGTCCTCCACGTCCTGGTACCCCATGAACACCATGGAAACTGGGTTTTCCGTCGTGGCCCCGCCCACTACCCCGGGGGCGTCCCCTCCCGCGGGTTTGGACTGCAGGCCCGTGATCTCCTTCCTGGGGGTCTGTACCCCCCCTACAGGGGGCGCCGCTGCCCCCTCCCGTTCCCTAGGTGAGGCCCTGCCCTCAACCGCCATGCCCTCTTTCTCGACCACACCCTCTTTCTCAGCCACGCCCACTTTCTCGGCCACACCCGCAGCGTCCGCCACGTCCGCCTTGTGGATGAGATCCTCCACCTCTGAGGAGCTCAGGAGCCTGACCCCACTCTCCAGGGCGGAGTCCGTCCCACGCATCTCATGCACCACTGAGAGAGAGAGAGAGGGAGAGGGAGGGGGAGGGGAGGGGGAAGGGAGAGGGAGAGGGGGGGAGAGAGAGAGAGAGACAAAGAGAGGGAGAGGGAGGGGGGACAGAGAGAGCGAAGGGGGGTGAGAAGTAGAGAAGGGGGGACAGAAAAGGATGGGAGGGTAGGAGATAGTACGAGGTGAGAGAGAGAGAGAGAGAGAAAGAGAGGGAGGGGAAAAGAAAGGGGGGGAAAGAGTGGGGAGACAAGACAGAGAGAAGGAGTCCAGTGAGGTTCCATTAAAATCATGAATATTCATTCCAATGCGTGACTCCACCCACACACTGACAGTGCTGATGGGGGAGGGGTTAAAAAGCAGATGATTGACAGCGAAAGCGCCCAGTTGCAGGGGGAAAAGCCAGACGGAGCGGGCAGACCAGGCGCGCGAATGGAACTGGGCAATGCGGGAGAAATGTACCAAAGCATTCTGGGCAATCTAGTACTATCTGTCTGACACTCAAGAGGTTTTTATTTCTGTTTCATAGTTATTGATGATGTCATAAATATAAACATCACCAATAAATATGAAACAGAAATAAAAAACAAAGCAGGCCTTCCTTTACAATCAATCATATGATTGTTGTTGTTTTAAACCACTGGTAAAACACCATGGGAAAGGGCTATAATGACCCAGCCTGGTTCAGCTCTACAGTGGGAAAGGGCTATAATGACCCAGCCTGGTTCAGCTCTACAGTGGGAAAGGGCTATAATGAGCCAGCCTGGTTTAGCTCTACAGTGGGAAAGGGCTATAATGAGCCAGCCTGGTTCCAGCTCTGCAGTGGGAAAGGGCTAAAATGAGCCAGCCTGGTTCAGCTCTACAGTGGGAAGGAGCTATAATGAGCCAGCCTGGTTCCAGCTCTGCAGTGGGAAAGGGCTATAATGAGCCAGCCTGGTTCAGCTCTACAGTGGGAAAGGACTATAATGAGCCAGCCTGGTTCAGCTCTACATTGGGAAAGGGCTATAATGAGCCAGCCTGGTTCAGCTCTACAGTGGGAAAGGGCTATAATGAGCCAGCCTGGTTCAGCTCTACAGTGGGAAAGGGCTATAATGAGCCAGCCTGGTTCTAGCTCTACAGTGGGAAAGGGCTATAATGAGCCAGCCTGGTTCCAGCTCTACAGTGGGAAAGGGCTATAATGAGCCAGCCTGGTTCAGCTCTACAGTGGGAAAGGGTTATAATGAGCCAGCCTGGTTCCAGCTCTACAGTGGGAAAGGGCTATAATGAGCCAGCCTGGTTCCAGCTCTACAGTGGGAAAGGGCTATAATGAACCAGCCTGGTTCAGCTGTACAGTAGGAAAGGGCTATAATGAGCCAGCCTGGTTCAGCTCTACAGTGGGAAAGGGCTATAATGAGCCAGCCTGGTTCCAGCTCTACAGTGGGAAAGGGCTATAATGAGCCAGCCTGGTTCAGCTGTACAGTGGGAAAGGGCTATAATGAGCCAGCCTGGTTCAGCTGTACAGTAGGAATAGGCAGTCTGTATTACAGTGCGTATGGATGCTGTGGTCAGTAGGATTAGCCTGCAGTGTGTTACACACATGCTAATGGAATGCTGGCTCTGCTGCAGGGTACCATGCGCAGTTCTGTCTTTAAGAGAAGTGCCATTTTCACACAGAAAATTAAAACCCCAGGTTTGGGAGGCGCCCACTGTGGCAGCGGCGTCAACATTAAAAAGCGTTTTTTCCCCCCGAGAGTGCTCACTGAGTTTTCAAAATTAGAATAAAATAAAAAGAAAATTTTAAAAGATTTTTTTGTGTTTTTGAGCACATTTCAAAAGCTTCTTTTTATCCTGGGTTTGAAAAGATAAAAGAAAGTTGTATGAGGGTTTGGTTCTCAGAATTAGGCGTAAATGATCCGCTGCTTCCTCTGGTCTCAGAAGATGCTTCAGTAAGTAAACTGAGCTGATTGAGGAGCAGACACTTCTCATAAAGCGCAGGCCGGTCTGTCCCAGGCCGGTCTGTAACAGGGCCGGTCTGTCCCAGGCCAGTCTGTCCCAGGCCGGTCTGTGACAGGGCCGGTCTGTCCCGGGACCTGTCTCCCGCCCGTCACCTTTCAGCTCGTCCTCATACACCTTGACGGCCTGGTGTGAGACGTCTTTGGGTAGCATGGTGCTGGTGGACAGAACCTTAGTCTCGCCGGTGAGCCTGTCCATCTCTACGGTGATCTCTACAGAGTACGCGGCTGCAGCGTCAGGGAGAGGAGACGTCAGAACCTCTCCGTCCTTTTCCCTCCCTCTCTCTCTGTCCTCCTCTCTCCTCCCGCTCTCCTCTGCTCCCCCTCTATCACCTCCTGTCCCTCTCTCTCCACCTCTTCCCTCTCTCTTCTTCTCCCTCTCCCTCCCTCTCACTCCCCCTCACCCTCTCTCTTCCCCCTTCCTCCCTCCCTCTCTCTTCTCCCACTCTCCTCCGCTCCTCCTCTCTCCTCCCACTCTCCTCTGCTCCCCTCTCCCTATCTCCCTCTCTCTCTCACTCCTCCTCTCTCCACTGTCCTGCTCTCTCTCCACCTATCCCCCGTCACTCTCTTCCTCTCCCACTGTCTCCTCCTCTCCCCCTCTCCCTCTCTCTTTCTCTCCTTTGGAACACTGCACTTCCTACTTTCACAGCCAGAACTCACACTCATTCTCACTCACTCATTCACTCACTCACTCACTCACTCACACACTCACTCACTCACCCACTCTCACCCACTCACTCACTCACTCACTCACTTGTCTCTCTCACTCACTCACATATATATATATATATATATATATATATATATATATATATATATAGATGCTGTATGATCACCATGGCAATACAGAGATATGGAAAATATATATATACTATATATATTATATCTAAACTATAATTTGAACTACATCTAACCTTATAATATTAAAAGATCAAAGCAAATGAATGTGCAGTAACTGATATATAAATATGATAACTGCCACAGGAAATACAAAGCTCAAGTGAACTTATGGGGTGAACTCACATCCATCAGAGGAAGTGCTGAGTGTGTGTGCGCGTTGTAGTTGTGTGTGTGGGTGTTGTTGCGTGTTTGCCTGTGTGTGTGTGTGTGTGTGCGTGTGTGAGTGTGTGATTGCATGTGTGTATATGTGTGTGTGGTGTGTGTGCACGTTCAGTCTGTTTGTCTGCTTACTATGCAAATTAAATGGTTTCCTTTCAGAAAATAAATCCTCTATAATTATACATATTTGGAAAATTGGCTGTTGCCATGGCAGTGTAGTCAAGCTGCAAAGCTGGGTGATGCTGAAACTTGCGGGCCTCCCGTTGCCACGGCAGCTGAGTGTAGCATGACACTCTCCTCAGGAGCCTAACCTTCATGAACATCTGTGAGACCAGCACTGGTGCCTATGTACTGTATCTCATACACCTCCCTATGTACTGTATCTCATACACCTCCCTATGTACTGTATCTCATACACCTCCCTATGTACTGTATCTCATACACCTCCCTATGTACTGTATCTCATACACCTCCCTATGTACTGTATCTCATACACCTCCCTATGTACTGTATCTCATACACCTCCCTATGTACTGTATCTCATACACCTCCACACACTGATGCCTATGTACTGTATCTCATACACCTCCACACACTGATGCCTATGTACTGTATCTCATACACCTCCACACACTGATGCCTATGTACTGTATCTCATACACCTCCCTATGTACTGTATCTCATACACCTCCCTATGTACTGTATCTCACACACCTCCACACACTGGTGCCTATGTACTGTATCTCATACACCTCCCTATGTACTGTATCTCATACACCTCCCTATGTACTGTATATCTCATCACACCTCCTATGTACTGTATCTCATACACCTCCTATGTACTGTATCTCATACACCTAACTCCTATGTACTGTATCTCATACACCTCCCCTATGTACTGTATCTCATACACCTCCACCACTGTGCCTATGTACTGTATCTCATACACCCTCCTATGTACTGTATCTCATACACCTCACAACTCCTATGTACTGTATCTCAACACCTCCACACACGTGCCTATGTACTGTATCTCAACACCTACACACAACACACACACCCCACACACTATCCTATGTACACCAACACCACACACACACTACCAACGACCACACACACTACACCCAACACCACACCTACACACACGACCATGCTACACCACCACACACCTCCTATGTACTGATCATCACTCACACACACACCAACACATCTCACACACCTCCACACACTGATGCCTATGTACTGTATCTCATACACCTCCACACACACACACACACACACACACACACACACACAACACCACACACACTCACAGCACTACAACACCCACACACACACACACACACACACACACACACACAACACACACACACACACACACACACACACACACACACACACAAGCACACACACACACACCACACACACAGACACCGACACCACAACACACACACAGCACACACACACACACACACAACACAACACACACACACACACACAAACACACACACACAAGCACATACACAAGCAATAACACACACCAACACGTCTAAGTACACACTTACACACTACAGACACTCAACATAACATACACAATTAACGGAAGACATAACCTCACACCAACACTCATATACATACACCCTTACACCACTATGACACCCTACTTGCAGATAGGTGTATGCACATTCTCCTTAAGGTTAGATTACCCACAAATTGAAGATCACCTGGCCCGCGGTGCACCTTCACTCCATGACCGCTAGAGTCCGGCCTGGGACTCACCAAGCGGGGGCTGCTGACCACCTGCACCCCACCACACGGGGGGGGGAGCGGGGGGAGAAAGGAGAAGGAAGGGAGGGGAGACAGAGAGGGAGGGGGAGAGAGAGAGGAGGGAGGGGAGAAGAGAGGGGAGAGGGGGAGGGGAGAAGAGAGGGAGGGAGGGGGAGACAGAGAGGGAGGGAGGGGGAGAAGAGAGGGGGGAGGGGGAAGAGAGGGGAGGGAGGGGGAGAGAGAGGGAGGGAGGGGGAGACAGAGGAGGGAGGGAGGGGGAGAGAGAGAGGGAGGGAGGGGAGACAGAAGAGGAGGAGGGGGAGGAGAGAGGGGGAGGGGGAGAGAGAAGGAGAGGGAGGAGGGGGAGAAGAGAGAGGGGAGGGGGAGGAGAGAGGGGGAAAGAGAGGGAGGGAGGGGGAGACGAGAGAGGGGGGGGGGAGAGATAGAGGGAGGGGGAGAGAGGGAGGGAGGATACAGAGAGAGAGGAAGTGGGGGTGAGAGAGGAGAGGGGAGAAAGGAGAGGAGAGGAGAGGGAGACAGAGAGGGAGGGGGAGGGGGGAAAGAGAGGAGAAGAAGAGGGGAGGGGGAGACAGAGAGGGAGGGGAGGGGAGAGAGAGAGAGGGGAGAAAGAGAGGGAGGGAGAGGGAGACAGAGAGGGAGGGGAGGGGGGAGAGAGAGGGGGAGAAGAGAGGGAGGGAGGGGGAGACAGAGAGGGAGGGGGGAGAGATGAGGGAGGGGGAGAGAGGGAGGGAGGATACAGAGAGAGAGGAAGGAGGGGTGAGAGAGAGGAGAAGGGGTAGAGAGAGTGAAGGATGGGGAGAGAGAGAGGAGAAGGGGGGACAGAGGGAGGGAAAAAGAGAGAGAGGGAGGGGGTAGAGAGAGAGTCAGAGGGAGGGGGAGGGAGGAGAGAGAGCAGGGGGTAGACAGAGATTGAGAGAGAGAATGAGAGGGAGGGGGAGGGAGGAGAGAGAGTGGGGGATAGACAGAGAGAGAGGTGTGAGCGAGAGGAGAGGAGCGAGAAAGTGAGCAGACAGAGAGAAGATGGCTTTTTCTGAACCAGGTTTAAGGAGAGTGGTGCCCCCTTTCTTCCTGGAGGGTCATCCTTTCTTCCAGGCTAAAATGTCTGACGTGTCATATTTCAGACAAACATATGCATATCCTCTCATATAAACTAAAACGAAGGCCCATTCCTCTAAAACACTGTCAATCATGGCTCATGTTTCCCAAACCAACCGTCGTCCATGAATGATACTGCAATGATATGATTTCAGAATCCACAGCGATCAAAACTAAATGTGAAATTACTGTTCAAAGCTTCAGAGCTTCACATGTGGTTTAGCTGCGGAGGAGAGACTGAGAATCAGTGTTTGGATCATTTCCTTCCAAGACTTGGCCTAAATTGATCAGGACAGCAAACAGTATGACAAACTTGCTCCATGACTGACTCACTCCATAACTGACTCACTGGATAACTCACTCACTCCATGACTGACTCACTGGATGACTCACTCACTCCATAACTGACTCACTCCATGACTGACTCACTGGATGACTCACTCACTCCATAACTGACTCACTGGATGACTGACTTGCTCCATAACTGACTCACTGGATGACTCACTCACTCCATAACTGACTCACTGCATGACTGACTTGCTCCAAGGCTGACTCACTGGATGACTGACTCACTCCATAAGTGACTCACTGGATGACTGACTTGCTCCATAACTGACTCACTGGATGACTGACTCACTCCATAACTGACTCACTGGATGACTCACTCACTCCATGACTGACTCGCTCCCACATGCCACAGCCTCAGAGATACGACTCCTACCTGTCACACAGTCTTGCCGATATGAGTCTTACCTTTGACCGAGTCTGTGGGAGTCTGTAAGAGAAGAGGACAGAGACTGTTTAATGACAGCTTTAGAATCCTGAGTCATGAATCACCACGAACGTGCGGCTGGCCAGCAAACGTGCAGTTCCCACGAGCTGCCGACTAGCAGAATGCTATTGCCATGGCGATCTGATGCTAGCAGGATGCTATTGCCATGGAGATCTGATGGACGCAAGCTTGCTGGGGTTGACCCGTCGTGACTCACCACTTTCAGGCCGTCTGCCAGCCTGCCTGGACCCTCCTTGCGGATCTCCACCCGGCCCTCCTTGGTGGAGGTCGCTGACACCCCCGTCTCCAGCTCCTCCAGCTCCTGCTCCAGACTGAGACACACAATAACAGCATCAATAACAACAATGACAACGACAACGACAACGATAACAATAATGATAATGATAACAATGCTGGCTCACCTCAGGATGGCCTTCTCCAGGCCCCGGGTCTTGGCCTCGTCCTCCTGCAGCTGTTTCCGCGCCCCGCCCTCCTCCTGGCCAGCAGAGGGCGCTCCGTCCAGCAGCCATCGCTCGCGCAGAGCTTTAGACTGCAGCAGGCAGCAGGGAATTTCCATGGCAAGTTTAAGAAAGGATGCAAAAAAAGAGAAGAGTATTAGGCTCGGCGAAAAATAATTTTTATTTGCTTTGCAAATTTGTGCACATCGCAATCGATAGTATTCAAAATTGTAGATTCATGTATTCTGCATTTTCCACAATCAGAGAATATTCACAGCAAAGATCCTCAATAAGCAGATTTTGTCATTAAACTATTTTGATTTGGGCTGGTTATATTAGCCTTTATTGCAGGCTGCGCCGAATGCTAGCACGTTAGCTAACAGTGGAGTAACATCTTTTTTTTGTTAAGTGTACTCAGTGAATTAAACAGATTTTTCTAAATTTAATGTATTCTTTTATCTCCTAAACATGACATGAAGAAAGATGCTGTATGTTTACCTTCCAATTGATTATACTGATCATTGGCAAACCATTTAATCAAAAGAAAATGACTGAAAACAAGACCAATAATCAGGGGGAATTTTTTTCTGCCTCAGTTCTCAGTTCAGCAGCAGTCACTGCTTAAAGGAAAGAGATGAAGTCAGCAGTGTGATTCTGAGGGGATTAGATACTCCTATAAACAGAGCAATGATAATGTTACACAGGAAAAATATAAAGAAATTCACCAGCAGGGCTGAGTTGAGCAGAATTAATGACTGCAGTTCGTGCTGAGCCAGACTCCTATACAGCGTCTCCACGGAGACCAGCTGCACCCTACGCCAGCTGAACAACATTGTCGACAGAACGTGATGGGGAAGTGTGCGTGTGTGTGTGTGTGAGTGTGTGTGCGAGTGTGTGTAAGTGTGTGTGTGTGTGTGTGTGTGTGTGTGTGCGAGTGTGTATGTGAGTGAGTGTGTAAGTGTGTGTGTGTGTGAGTGTGTATGTGAGTGGAGTGAGTGTGTGTCTGTGAGTGTGTGTGTGTGTGTGTGTGTGTGATTATGTGTGTGTGTGTGTTTGTGTGTGTGTGAGTGTGTATGTGAGTGAGTGTGTGTGTGTGTGTGTGTGTGTGCGCATACGCATGCAGGTTGGGGGAGTATGTCTTACAGCTTAAGGCTGTAATTGGCTCTGCTTCGATTGGCTCAGCAGTGATTGGCTCTACTGTTATTGGTTATGCTGTGATTGGCTCTCTGTGATTAGCTCTGCTGTGAATGGTTCTCTGTGATAGGCCATGCTGTGATGGGCAGTTCTGTAATTGGCTCTGCTTTAATTGGCTCTGCAGTGATTGGCTCTGCAGTGATTCGCTCGCTTGTGATTGGCTCTGAGGCTCCCGCTCCTCTAACCTTAAGGTGCTGCAGCTGCCTGCGTTCATCCTCCAACTGTCTCTTCTTATTCTCCACCTCCATCTGCCATTTCTTCTTCTCCTTAGATAGAGGGAGGGAGAAAGAGAGAGAGATAGAGAGAGAGAGAGGGAGGGAGGGAGAGAGAGAGCGCAAGAGAGAACGTGCTGTCAGGATTACCCAGATTAGGCCTGTGCATGTCAGTACAGTATGTCTGTGTGTCTCTGCACATGTGGTCACACAGGCGGTACGTAGTGACCTTTGACCTTTGTGCGAGTGTGACTACATTTAGAGCATCAGAGGAGGTGAGTGGAAGTGGAACTCACTGCTATCACCTGCAGCCTCTCCTGCTGGGCCTGTGCCTCTGACATCCTGTGTGAGAGAGAGGGAGAGAAAGAGAGAGAGAGGGAGAGAGAGGGAGAGAGAGAGAGAGAGAGAGAGAGAGAGACGGAGAGAGAGAGAAGAAGAAAGTGGTTGTCCTGTCAATAAAGCACCATTAAATTGAGGGAGAGAGAGAAATGGGCAAGATGGCAAAAAGGCCTCCCCAAATTCTACCCCAGCAGGTAGTGCACCAGGAGACGGGGGGGAAGAGTTTAAGTGTGACACACCCATCTGCAGGCAGTGCACCAGGAGACTGGGGGGAAGAGTTTAAGTGTGACACACCCCTCTGCAGGCAGCGCACCAGGAGACTGGGGGGAAGAGTTTAATAGTAACACCACGGTAACATGCTTCTTTTATCCTATTGTATCTTTAAATCCCTTAATAGTAATTTACCAAAATCTTGTAGATTGAAAAAGTTATTTTGTGCACTAGTATTATTATTATTATTCATAAAAACAAAACCAATTTTCTGGGCCTGTGTCCCTCTAGGAAAGACATGGACTGTAAATTGCCTGGTGATTTTAACAACTGTCCTGTACAGATGAGTTAATTTGATTGATTAATTGATTGGCAGTGGCACTGGCAGCATGGAGGAGCATGTGACCTGGGCGCTGCCTGATCAATGGATCCGCTCCTCAGCCGGGGCAGCGAGAGGCAACAGGGTGCGTTTCCGTGGAAACGCCGCAGGGCGTTGATCCATCACTAGTGACCTCGTCACAGCCCACAGAGGTCAGACTGGAGCTCCAGGGGCCAGACATGGACAGGAAGTGGTGTGTGTGTGTGTGTGTGTGTGTTTGTGCATGCGTGCGTGCGTGCATGCGTGCGAGTGCGTGTGTCTGTGTGAGTGTGTGTGTGAGAGAAAGAGACTGTGTGTGTGTGTGTCTGTGTGAGTGTGTGTGTGTGTGTGTGTGTGTGAGAGAGACTGTGTGTGTGAGTGTGAGTGCGTGTGTATGTGTGTGTGTATGAGAGTGTCCCTACTGGTATGCTTTCTGCTACTCAAGTGAAGGACATCAGACAGCAACTGAAATATCTTTGGGCCCTTACAATGCATTTTATAAATGTGGACCTAAATAAAAAATTAAAATCTGTGTGTGTGAGTGAGGAGAGTGTAAGTGTATGTATGTGTGCACATGGAAGTATGTGTGTGCGAGCGAGAGAGAGAGTGTGTGTGTGTGTGTGTGTGTGTGTGTGTGTGTGTGCACATATCTAAGCACATATTTGTGATCTTAGACAATAAAGGGTTAATTCAATGGGCCTTTGGTTAAATATGGTGGGCTCAGCGATGTGCTTGGCTGCACAGGAGAATATGTCCTCACTTTTTAAAGCAACACAGTCAGTCCACTTGTAAACCTTACCGACAGCTCCATTATAAAGTAAGATGACCCCACAGAATAACCAAACAGGCTAGATGGCTAGTAGCTAAAGTAGGCAAGCGCCAGTTATGCTTATAGATCCAGGTGAATGAAGTTCAGCAACGGTCTTCATGTGAAGATGGGGATCATGTTTAAAGTGAAATATTTGGTAACATCAATCGCACCAAAACACAAAGGCGAAGCCTTGTAGCCTCATCAGCTGTAATTGTGACTGATGAACAGCATGGTGCAGCAACAGCCAATCAGAGGTTTGCGTGAGGCCTGTGCTCCTGCAGTATCATAAAGTAGAAGAGCTGATCTAGGATCAGTTTCACCGTTAAGCTCAAATGGGGAAATGGTTCGTTTGTGAACAGAGGACACCTGCTTCTGTTCTGAGGTGTTTTAATACACGACCAAGTATGTTTGTGAAAGGGAAGCAACCCTCATATATTAAGTGACACTTGTCGTAGCTACATCAACGCAGTAAAAATATGTTTTCATTGTTCATTTAGTTAAAGAAAAATGCGTTCAGATGCGGAATGTTGATTTTTAACCAATTCTAATGGGTATCCTCAACCACACACAAACTCTAGGCTGGGGTGAGCTTTTGCACTTTGTAAATATGTTATATACCGTGTTTTTTCCCCTCTAAATCAAGAACATAAAACGCACCAGACGGTCAGGTCACATAGCTCGCCCTGCACTGCCATATTGGAGCCGTCCCGTCCGCCTACGTCCGCAGAGCCGAAACGAGCGCCGGACTCCCCGCACGTGCGCAGGGGTGGCTCGCACGTCGAGTGCACACAGTACCGTCATCTGGCGGCAGTAGCCGTCGCGAGCAAAACGCAAACCTCTGCAAAAAAGCGACTCCTATCTGCGGCAGAACGTTTTTTCTCCCCTCTCTTCCCCTCGCCGTGAGACAGAGCAACAGCACGAGCTAATGAGTGAACAGATTCAAACCTGCAAAAAAAAAAAAAAAACAACCTTATGGAAACCATCGATCGATAACTAATTACGCATTATATGAATATTAATCCACACCTAACAATACACATTTCTATTAAAGCACATTATCTAACTACACGTGTCTGTTCTCTCCCTGTCTCCGTCTCTCTCTCTCGCGGCCATGCACGCATCCTCGCCTTCCCGGGAACGGCGCACTCATTTCTCTCCGCGCGACAGGAGTCCTCCACATAAATAAGCGCAGTTAACTGCCCGATCAGTTCCAGCGCTGCTGTCCTGTGCAGTGGACATACGCTGGGAGGGGAGGGGTGGGTTCATTTGCAACGTCTGCAGTGTTAAACGCACCGATGGGCATGCTGTGCAAATATTTACCACCTAAATACAAGCGGTGTTCCATCGTATCAAAGTCATGCTGTAGGTGGCTGGCCCGCTTCCAACTCCGAGGACAAGCACGAGAGCCGGGAGTCTTTAATAATGGGGGCGCGTGCACGTGGAACGCTGCAGCGCGCATCTTTTATGTAGGTGAGGCTACGACACGTTACTTAAATCCATTTAAAATAAATCACCAATGATGTAGAACACTGAAAGTCCCGTACTCACTTCTCGACCACTGCGCTCTTCGTCCTTGACTGCGTCTCCTGGTCTTACCGAATATAGATCCCTCTTGGCGCTTTAAAAATATCAGCAGCCTGCTGTATGTATTATAGGCTTATTTCGTGACGTTTTAAATGAAGTTCTATAAACCGCGTCCTCTCTTTTCCCTGGCCCCCACCGCTGTCGGTCGTGGCGGCGAAAGCTGCACTTGCCGTCGCCGGCGTAAAATTTGAAGGGAGCGGTGCTAGCGCTCACAAATCAGGTCCGCGGCGGCGGGCGAAAGCGGCCAGGATGCGGCGTGTGCGCGTGCAGTGCCGACTGCGCCTAGTTCCAAGCTGTCGACATTCCCAGTTCTCCTTTCCCCCGAAGGCCTTTTGTTTTGTGCCCAGCAGAGGATCTGGAGCGCAGAGCCACGCGATGGTAGCAGGACAGGGAGTGAAGCGGGCAGGATACGCCCCCGCCCCCCCCCCCTCCCCTCTCTGGATTTAAAGAGGGGGCTCGTGAGCTGGTGCAGCGACTTTTACATCAGAAAATACCGGTAGTCGGTGACTGTGAGCTTTCAACGGTTTACCTCTAACAATCGCCGCTTTTTTGCTTAAAATAAGTCGTTGTTTGGAGAGCAGGTCTACATTTTTTATTTAATGAAAATTGTGTTAAGGTGAATGACCATTTCATTTTAAATTATGAATGACTAGACGAATGTACTTGAACTTGACCATTTAAATAGAATCGACTGAGATGTTGACATACATCCACTTTGTCGTAAACATTGTCCAAGTTGTCATTTGTAAATGTCATTTGTTGTTTTCCCAAGTTTGGGGGGGCTGTCCCCCGAGATCTTCGTCCATAGGTGTCTATATGCTGTATAATTACTGTGTCCATATTCTCATTAAATAAGAAGCTTGTGCACCTGTAAATAGTAGCATAAATAGTAGGCAAACTAAACGACAGGATGTGAAAGCAATTTTTACAGATGAAAATGGAACAATTGGAGTGGTGCATACCCCCCTCTATTGGTGAGAAGTGACATAGCTCATCTCTGGCCCGGCAACTTTTAATTGCACAGCGGCTCGCTCCAAGTCGCGTGCCGTATTTAGAAAAATGTATCATTTAAACATGTTGAAAGACAAATAACAACACGAGTAAAATCCGGTAAATAATTAACGGCTGCTCTTACCATCAGGACTCACAGCATCACGTGCGAGGGAAAGTGTCCTCTGTTCAGTCGCCGGCGTCGGGGACGTCACCAGCGAGTCACTCAAAAACCTGAAAGATCAGACGAGCTGTATTGTATGTCAAAAATGAGGATTTGCTTTCTTTGACCAGGAAGTTACTAAATTTTCGCTTTCCTTTCCTCCTCTTTTGGTCGCTGTTGTTGCTGATCCGGTAGGTCACTTCGCACCGCCCCCCTCCGTACCTGACTTCCTGCCCCTCTCCTCTTCTTCTAGGGAACGAAGGATAGAGAGGAAATATCCCAGAATGCCCCAGTGTTATGTGATGAATCCCTCGCTCAGACGCTGGATGTGCTCTGGGGAGCACACTCACCGGGTCAAAGGTTAATCCCCCTCTGCACATCGGGGGTTGATTGGATAAATCCAAGCCACTTCAACTAGCGTCTGTTTTACTGTATTTTACACACATTATCAGCGACAGTAGCCTTACCCAGGCCTACACCCAGGGGAGAAGGAGGGAGGGAGGGAGAGAGAGAGGAAAGAGTGTGTCTGTTGGGGAGGGGTGTGTTCGTGTATTGGGGGATGTATGGTTTCGTATGTGTGTGTGAGTGTGTATATTGGGGAGGTGAGTGTGTGTGAGTGTGTTAGCGTGGGTGTGTGTGTGTGCACGTGTGCTTGTTGTGAGTGTGTGCGCGTGTGTGTGAGTTAGTGTGTGTGCATGCGTGTGTTTGTGTGAGTGAGTGTGTGTGCATGCGTGTGTGTGAGTGTGTTAGCGTGTGTGTGGGTTCGTGTGTGTGTGTGTGTGCATGTTGTGAGTGTGTGTGTGCATGTTAGCGTGTGCATGTGTGTGTGTGAGTGTGCGTTAGCGTGTGTATGTGTTTGTGTGCAGATGTGTGTGTGTGTTAGTATGTGTGCTTTGGGACATCTGTTCTCACTGTTTTCCAATCTCCTTGATCTCAGCTTCTGCTCAGAGGCAACACGCATCCTGTGATCTGCAGATAAAGTCTCTCCAGGGGGCGTGTCCACTTCCAGCCACAGCGGCTCTGCTGGTGAATAATCAAATCAGATCAAATCTAAGAATCTCAATCCAGCCGAGGAGTGGAGTCCGCTCCCCGCTGAACTCTGAGCGAAACGCTCGTAGTCAAACAGGCCGATGCCGTCGGAGTCTGTAGACTCAAGACGTACACAAATACAAAACAAACACAAGGCAAATCAAAAGGAGAAGCCTAGGGAAAGCGCAGAGCTGATGATGTTTTTATTCTGAGGAGCTGAAACGCATGTAGCTCCTGTGTAATGCGCTTTAACTGCGCTTGTTAATGCTGTACACCTGTGCGTATCAGCGACTGTGTGCGTATCAGCGACTGTGTGCATATCAGCGCACAGACAGCTTCAGGCTGTGCACACTACAGCAGAGCATGCTAGGAAATCAACCACGCGTCCCACTAATGAACGCATATCTGTTTGTGATTGGATATTTAAACAAGCAGCGCTGACTTGCTCAGGGGTGCAGTGCGGATTCGAACCCGCAATCCCTCAGCGATGAGTAAAGCTGTCGTTTCTCCTCTTTTTCAGTTTTGTGTTACCCCCTCCCCCTTGTTTACTTACAGCAGAGCTTTACTGTTAATAAAATTAGATGTGATTTCCTCTAATGCCTCATTGTCTTGTGCAATTTAGCATGCGGCTAGAGCCTCAGCCCTGTGAACTGTGCAGACTGCAGTTTGCTTCAAATATTTTAAATGAAATGATCAGGTTTAAAGGTTTAAAGAGAAGCCTCAGCAGCCGAACTGGGAGCAGAAAAGAAAAGGACAGGCTTGAGAAATTTACACCACGTCAGTTTCATAATTAGCATATAGCAGTTAGTACCCTGCTGTATATGGTGAGAGTGGTCACATGACCAGTGGTCATGTGACCAGATCTCTGAGGCCCAGTCTGAAGGTCCCAGCGGTACAGCAGGTAGGGACGGTATTAACCAGAGTCAGCTGTGGAAGACTTCCGCCCTCTAACGTAGCTTGTTCAGAAATTAAATAGTCTAAATATAAATTACTAAAACAAAGTAACACTCGTGCCCAGCCCATCCCCCCCACGAGTAATCTCTCAAATTCACAGCCTTTGAGGGCAGTATTATCACTGAAACACAAAAACACACACAACCTTGTTTCTGTACCTGAATTGTTTTTTGTTTGTTTGCTTTTACAGTTGTTTACTGGTAAGAAAAACATAAAACAACCATGTTCACAACTTTACAACTGGACAAAAATAAATAAATAAAAGTAAAAGACTGACACAATAAAAGATCTAAAAGTCCATCTTGCGCCTGTGATTAACGTGAATAAGCATATCATAGACAAGGCTCTTTCTACTAGACAGTCGTATACTTACTTTATACTTTCTCTTTTTTACACGTCTGTACATTTAGCAACAGTTTAAATACAACAATTTAGTTTAAAAGTTATAAACCGCAGTTATAACCTACTTTCGGTTGAACTGGTTGAATAAACAATGTTCCTGTGCTTTATTGGCGTTGTGTCCATATTGACAGTGTCAAATTATTTATTCTGTCACCTACTAATAAACACTATATAGCATTAATAAATCACAGCTCAACAAACAGGTCTTACTGTAAGACATAAACATTAGAATTAAATTCTGATTTCTTAGTTTTGTTTCTTTTATAGCTGAAATTGAGAAGAGGAGGATTTACAGTGATACAGGGAAATGGGAATAGGAGTGTACAGTATAGTATTGGTTTACTGTGCTTAAGACTAACTACGCTGAATTTACATCCAAAAACCACTTTCATTAAAAAACAAATCTGCCATAAAAAACACCGCTATCATTTAAAAACAAGCTTCCTGTATTCACAGTTTCACAGTTCATACCAAAATCCAGCTGAAAAAAAAAGCATTCAAAAACAAAAACACAACAGACATACACACGTGTGTGTGCTCACACAGATACACACACATGAACACACACACACACACATACACACCCTACTGTACTGAAAAATCCTATTTAAAAAAATGGCACTGCCAAAAAAAAATCTCTTTCCTTGGCAATTTGTCCATAAAATACTCCCTGACAAATTAAATAAAAAAAACAAAAAACAAAAAATCTAGAGACAGCCTGTACACCGTAAACAGATGAGCGTGAGTTGGCAACAGGAAGTAGTCCAGGCTGAGAAAGCCGTCGGTCTCGGGTGTGATGGCGGTACGAATGGCGCCATTTTGTCCTGCTGCTGTGTTTGCTTTCTAAATCTCTCCAGCTCTCCCAAATCCCCTCCTCTCTGCTGCTCGGTGTTCTGCAACAGCATTCTTCACTGGCTTTTTCACTCCCCCATCTCCCTCCCTCCCTCCCTCTCTTTCTCCTCCTCTCCTTCTTTCCATCCCCCCTCTCTCTCCCATATTCCCATCTTCCCTCTTTCCCCCCCTCCCTCATTCTCTCTCCCTCTTCCCCCCCCGTATACTTCTGCTGCTCAAGGTGTTTATTGAACCCCGCCCCTCCCACACAGTCAGTGTTAAAATGTTTGATGTTAATACCACAGCACGCCCGTCCGTCCCCCCCCCCCCCCAAAAATATTCTATCGCGATCGTCCCACCATTTCCAAACAGCGATTTCTCAAAGCTGATTGGCTGACCTCTGCGGCAGAGACCCCGCCCGCTCCAGGGTGGCGCCTCTCTCCGCAGACCCCGCCCACTCAAAGCTGGCCGCTCGCGGGCCGATGGCGGGGTGGTGGGGCGTGGCTCCCTGGGCGTGGCCCTCGGGCGGGCGGGGCTCGTAGGCCGGGTCGCAGACGGAGGAGGCGGGCGACAGGCTCTTGGCGGAGCGGAGTTGGTGCACGTCGGCGCTGCTCCCGTTGGCGGAGCCCCTCCACCCCCAGGGGGCGCCGTTGCTGGGCGGGGGCAGGTGCACGACGGGGTGGTGGGGGGCGTGGGCGTTGACGGTGACGATCCCGGACGAGCTGCGCTCGGGGGGGGCGTGGCAGCAGGCCGCCTCGGAGCTGGAGGTGGAGGAGGCGCAGGAGGAGGCGCAGGAGGAGAGCGTTTCGGAGGACCTGGGGGAGAGGGAGACGCGCCCCTGGTGTTTGGACATGGCGATCACCTGCGCCACGCGCGGCTGTCCTGGGGGGCGGAGCGACCCGGGGGTGATCCCAGGCACCCCGCCCACTGCGACCACGCCCGCTGGAGCTCCTCCCACTGCGACCACGCCCACTGGAGCCCCGCCCCCTGTAGCCCCTCCCACCGCAGCCCCACTCCCAGTGACCCCTCCCACCGTAGCCCCGCCCCCTGGCGTCCCACTCTGCTCGGTCATAGACAGCCACTTGGCCCGCATGGTTGTGCTTTTTGGGGACACCGGCGGGGGTCCTGCCGCCTCCTCGGGGATGTGCACCAGCGGCGGGACCACAGGCCGCGGGGTGACGGAGACCCGGGGGGGCGTGGGTACCGTTGCCATGGTCACACCCCCCCAGCTGGCCTGCACAGCGGGGTACAGCGGCGAGGGCGTGGCAGCCCGCTCCCCTGCCTCCTCGAAGCGGCCCTCGTTCCGCTCCCCCCTGTCCGACCCGTGCACGCTGTCGTCCCTCTCTGGCCCTGGCCCCAGCCCCGCCCCCGCCCGCAGCCCCGCCCCCAGCCCCGCCTCCGGCCCCGCCCCCCACAGCTCCAGGGACCGCTGCTTCCACTCGCACATCAGCTGCTGGGAGCGCAGCGAGTCGGGGGGCGGGCCCAGGAAGGTGAGGGGTCGGCGGGCGGGGTCCTCGGGCGGGGCCAGGCCGGGGCAGTTGGCGCGGGGCAGCGTGTTGCTGAAGGTCACCATGGTTTCCTTTCCCATGGGGCTGCGGGGTGCCAGCAGCTCCACGTCCGCACTCGCCCGCTTCAGGCTGCCGAGCGACACCTTCTCCCGCCTGGCCTGCCGGCTCCGAGGCTCCGCCCGCCGCGGCCCCGCCCCCAGAGGCCCCGCCCCCAGGGGCCCCGCCCCCAGCTCCTCGCTGCTCTCAGAGGCGCCGCCCTTGTGGTAGACGGAGTCGTGGCCCCTCTGCGCCAGGGCCCGCAGCCCGTCCTTACGGGGGGACGGCTGCGTGTGGGCGGGGCCGGGCGGGGCCTCCTCGGAAGACTTGAAATTTCCCACCGAATAGAGAGCCTGAAGAAGAAGAAGAGAGAGAGAGAGAGATGGAGGGAGGGAACTGGTGGTCCCACTTTGCCCTGTGGGGCAGAAACATGGAGGAAGAGATGCAGAGACTGGGGCAACAACACAGGGCTCATCAGACCCAATCTACTGGCCTGCACAGCCCACACACAGACGCCCAGACTCATGACATCACAGTAACACCCTGGTAACGAGCACACGGCGACACGTCTCCATAGAGACCACTGCACACCGTGGCCATTCAGCTCTGTGACGGTGCCATTCTGGAATGCTGGGATGTTGCCAGCTCCTGATTGGCTCGCAGTTTATCCTGCCACTTTTGTGCAGTTGGGATAAAATATTCAACGGCTCAATGCTACCACTGCCCTGCAGAAAACAGTACTACTGCTACTGCTACTACTATGAATAATAATAATAATAATAATAATCTGCATGCATTCGTATTCTGGTTTAATGTTCGCAGTGTGATTCGGTGCCCCGGTGTGTTCTGGTTTATGTTCGCTGTGTGATTTGGTGCGCCGGCGTGTTCTGGTTTAATGTTCGCGGTGTGATTTGGTGCGCCGGTGTGTTCTGGTTTATGTTTGCTGTGTGATTCTGTGCACCGGTGTGTTCTGGTTTATGTTCGCGGTGTGATTCGGTGCGCCGGTGTGTTCTGGTTTATGTTCGCGGTGTGATTCGGTGCGCCGGTGTGTTCTGGTTTATGTTCGCGGTGTGATTCGGTGCGCCGGTGTGTTCTGGTTTATGTTCGCGGTGTGATTCGGTTGCGTTGTTCTGGTTATGTTCGCGTGTGTCGGTGCCGTGTTTCTGTTGTTGCGGTGTGATTCGGTGTGTTCTGGTTTATGTTCGCGGTGTGATTCGGTGCGCCGGTGTGTTCTGGCTCGGTGCAGTGCTCACCAGGTAGACGGCGATGCCGGCGCCGATGAGGAACCCGGCGTAGACGTCGGCGGGGTGGCTGTGGTGCTGAGTGATCTGGGTCAGGCCCGTCAGCACCGCCACCATGCAGAACCCAAACACCAGCACCGCCTTCAACAGCTTAGTGCTGTCTGTGATGCAGGAGTTAAAGTACATCTGCAGGAGCACACACACACACACACACACACACACACACAATTTTTTTCCTGTTACGCCGCACTTTATTGGCCAATTAAAGCCGTTATTTACACAGTTAAATCTGCTTTTTGGATCAAATCATTCACTTTTGGATCAAGTTAATCATTTGTTCATGAGTTTCAGAAATCAGAAACCAGCAGACCCTGTGGCTCTCCAGGACCAGGGCTGGAGACCCCAGCAGACCCTGTGGCTCTCCAGGACCAGGGCTGGGGACCCCAGCAGACCCTGTGGCTCTCCAGGACCAAGGCTGGGGACCCCAGCAGACCCTGTGGCTCTCCAGGACCAGGGCTGGGGACCCCTTACACA
This sequence comes from Anguilla rostrata, assembly GCF_018555375.3. Lineage (NCBI taxonomy): Eukaryota > Metazoa > Chordata > Actinopteri > Anguilliformes > Anguillidae > Anguilla > Anguilla rostrata. The sequence goes on along the minus strand of NC_057938.1, from coordinate 1,138,026 downwards.
CCTCAAGAGGTAGGATGCCGGGCGATGCATAAGCATCTGGTGTGTCAGGGCATTGCTACCATCTATAACGAATCAGCTGATCTCACATGTGCATGCATCAGAGTTATTAATATCCTCTCTCTCTCTCTCTGCTTCCCCCTCCCTCTCCCCCTCCTTTTCTCTGTCTCTCTGCTCCCCCCTCCCTCTCCCCCTCCTTCTCTCTCTCTCTCCCTCTCCTCTCTCTCTCTCTCTGCCCACCTCCCTCTCCCCCTCCTTTTCTCTCTCTCTCTGCCCCCCTCCCTCTCCCCCTCCTTCTCTCTCTCTCTGCCCCCCTCCCTCTCCCCCTCCTTTTCTCTCTCTCTCTCCCTCTCCTCTCTCTCTCTCGCTGTGTCACTGTGTGATCCACAGCACTTTCAAAAGACCACGCCTGTGAGAACTAGCTCTGTTTCTCAGCAATACAGTCAGATAGAAAGAGAGAGGTGGAGGGAGAGAGAAGAGGGGAAGAGGGAGAGGGGGGCAGAGAAAGTGAGAGAGAGAGAGCAGGGAGGGGGAGAGAGAGAGGGAGGAGGTAGAGAGAAAAAGGGAGACAATGAGAGAGACAGAAAAAGAGAGAGTTCCTTTGATGTGAGAGCTATTTTAAACCAAACCTGATATCCTCAATTATAAATAGCACGTTAGTAGAAGTCTTTGTGAGAAATGGGATAGAATAATAACTGGAATCCATTTGCTTGGGTCGACAGCATAAAGCAAAACTCTTTTTAACGAGCTCCTACAGCCAATAGCACTTTACATTAACATCTGATTAATTTGATTAATTAGCACCGTTAATACAACTAGTTGGCACGTTTGCTGCAGTGGTTGCTCTAATGTACATCACTCTGAGGTTCAGTGAGCATTCATAACACAAGAATAACGAATTTACAACACATGTATAACACACTGAACTTCCGCAGTACATTTAGGATACAATAATCATTCGTAACACATAATTACAGTGATAATATGTTTATACAAACACAGGCAGGGCAAAAGGTGCAAAAGACTGACACATCGTTACATACTGACAACCCTAATCAGTGCTAATTCTGCACAATTTATGCAATGGATCGACATAAAAGCAAAAAGTTGGACAGGCGTATGAATATATAAACTTGCTGAGTCTCTTAATATTAATAAACAGACAGACAGACAGACAGACTTACAGGTGTATGAACAGACAGGCAGACAGACAGATAGATGTACAGACAGACAGACAGATGTACAGACAGACAGAAAGATAGATGTACAGACAGACAGACAAGTACGCGACAGACGTACAGACGAGATGTACAGAACAGAATAGATGTACAGCAGACGAAGACGAGGACAGAGTGACGAACAGAAGATAGATGTACAGACAG